>NW_025742796.1:11981-13266 GCF_021292245.1 Micropterus dolomieu | reverse complement strand
CTGGTTAAAAGCCTGGCAGCTGAGTTCTGGACAGTCTGGAGTCGATCAATAGATTTTTGGGTTAAACAGGTGAAAAGGCTGTTGCAATAATCCAGGCGTGATGAGATGAAGGCGTGTAAAATGGTCTTGGTGTCCTTAAAAGTTAACATAGATCAAATTTTTGCCATATTTCTAAGTTGATAAAAACACGATTGAACAAGCTTTGTGGTGTGCTGCTCGAAATCAAACCAGACACCAAGGTTCTTAGCAACATGCTTAATGTGATTTACAATGGAATACTGCCGTCTGCTGGGACCTGATGACACCTACTTCTGTTTTGTCTGAGTTCAGCTGGAGGAAATTATTTGACATCCATTTTTTAACTTCACAAAGGCAGTCGGTAAGTGAACTCAGCATTCCAGGGTCTGTGGATCTGACGGGCAAGTGCATTTGTGTGTCATCAGCATAAATATGAAAAGAAATGCCATGTTTATGGATAATATGTCCAAGGGGAAGCAGATACAAGGAAAACAAAATGGGTCCTAAGACCGACTCCTGAAGCACACCATATTTAACTGGACAGAACGAGGAGACATAGTTGTTTACAGACACGCAAAACTTCCTATTTGACAGGTAGGATGAAAACCATTCTAGGGCAGTACCAGAGATCCCCACCCAGTGCCTCAGTCTGTCTAACATGATGTTGTGATCAATGGTGTTAAAAGCAGCACTAAGGTCCAGGAGTACCAGGACTGAGCACATACCTTCATCAGCAGACATTAAAAGGTCATTGGTGACTTTAAGCAGGGCAGTCTCAGTGCTGTGGTACTTCCTAAAACCAGACTGAGACTTTTCAAATATTTTGTTATTTTCCAGCACAGTGAGCAGCTGTTTGGACACAATTCTTTCTAGAATCTTTGCAATAAAAGGCAGTTTTGAAATTGGTCTAAAATTATGTGGGAGGGAGGGATCTAAACCAGGTTTCTTCAAAAGTGGGTTCACGCAAGCCGTTTTAAAATAATCAGGGACACAACCAGTAGATAGGGAGCTGTTGAAAACAGAGATCAAATGGAGCCCAACAGAATCCATTACTTTCAGTAAAAACTTTGTTGGTATTACATCAAGTGGGCTGGAGAACACTCTCATTTGTGATATTGTTTTTAAAAGCTCAGACAAGTCGATGGGATAAAACTGGTTAAAACTCTCTTGTTGCTGGTGAGGAACCTCTGAGTAAGAGGCCACGGGGGTAATAGAGGCTCTGATTGACACCACCTTATTGGTAAAATAAGATAAAAACAATTCACAG
>NW_025742796.1:0-11961 GCF_021292245.1 Micropterus dolomieu | reverse complement strand
CCAAGGGGAAGCAGATACAAGGAAAACAAAATGGGTCCTAAGACCGACTCCTGAAGCACACCATATTTAACTGGACAGAACGAGGAGACATAGTTGTTTACAGACACACAAAACTTCCTATTTGACAGGTAGGATGAAAACCATTCTAGGGCAGTACCAGAGATCCCCACCCAGTGCCTCAGTCTGTCTAACATGATGTTGTGATCAATGGTGTCAAAAGCAGCGCTAAGGTCCAGGAGTACCAGGACTGAGCACATGCCTTCATCAGCAGACATTAAAAGGTCATTGGTGACTTTAAGCAGGGCAGTCTCAGTGCTGTGGTACTTCCTAAAACCAGACTGAAACTTTTCAAATAATTTGTTATTTTCCAGTACAGTGAGCAGCTGTTTGGACACAATTCTTTCTAGAATCTTTGCAATAAAAGGCAGTTTTGAAATCGGTATAAAATTTGGTGGGAGGGAGGGATCTAAACCAGGTTTCTTTAAAAGTGGGTTCACACAAGCCGTTTTAAAATAATCAGGGACACAACCAGTAGATAGGGAGCTCAAAGATCAAATGAGGCCTGACAGAATCCATTACTTTCAGTAAAAACTTTGTAGGTATTACATCAAGTGGGCTGGATAAATAGGCAATCAACAACACAATCAGCGTAAGAACTTTATAAGGTACGTCAGTGTTGCGTTTGCAACTTGGTCCGCTACCCCTCCAAAAATAACTTAATACTGCTTTACAAAAGCACTGCCCCTACCAATTTTGTAGCATATTATTTTGGAAATAATATACGGTCACAAGGAAACAACGTGAATTATAACAGCTGAGCGAGCAAGGCACCTATCAGTATCCATGGCGACGGCTGTTTCTTGTTCATGATGAGTGTGGCGAGTGCACCCCACAGTTTACTTGTTTATTTAATTCCTCTGCTTTGCCCTTCATAGCTAAGAGTGTGACTTCTGTAGTGAGGGGTTAGTGAGTGGTGAATCGGTTTGGGAAAGTGTCTGAACACTGAGCTCCAATGTGGCAACTCTTAACAACTGATGTGCATGTTTATCTCTCTCTTTCTCTCCCAGGTACTTGATTCGTTCAGACCCTCTGGCTCACGTCCCAGAGGAGCCTCCTGTCCACAGCAGCAGCCTGAAAGAGAGACACGAATCCAGTGTAGACACCAGAGAGGACACCCAGCTCTGATACCATGCTGACCTTCACTGGTACTTCATAATCACCCCCTTCTGCTGTCATGGGGGTCTGGTTGCACCCATGCAGGTCAAGTCTGAAAGAGGGCATTTTGTGCTACAATGTTCCAGCATTGCAGTCTACAGTCAGCTGTAATATATGAGTGCCTACTGTTTGGCAGATGACATTTGACATCATCTGTGACATTTTCATCCTCTTGCCACATACTCTGTATGTAAGAATGGTGTATTCATGTCAAAGCTCTCTCTCGGTGATGATCAGTGATAGACAAGCTTGTTAACTGAAGGGATTTCAATCAGGTCCATCAGATGTACAGGACCACACATATGATTTTTTTTGTCATTGATTTTTAAAAAAAATATAACCACTGTTTTCTGTGAGTGTCTAGTCAGTGTATTTGGTACCCAAATGGTTAACATCTCTCCTTCTCTACTACGAGTCCAATGCGTTTTTAAGATTTGAAAGATTATGTACTCCTCCTCGTATGCCTCACAGTGGTTTGGTCTTCTGCGTACCTTTTTCAGACCCTCAGCAACTTTCTTTCTAAAAAGTGACTAGTGACAAATCTAGTGAGTTAGTCAGACCATCAGGGGTAGAGTGAGATATGTACAAAAGTCTCTTATTTTGTAGGCTAATTTATTCCTCTGCATGCTTCTCAGATTAATCTAATTCAGCAGCTCTCCCTCTCCTCTCGCACTGTGCGCACACAGGCAGGAGTGAGAGTGAGTTGCTTTACATTTCTTAGTCTGAATGAGGTTTTTGCACTACAATAACTTAATTTAACCCTTTAAACTGGCCATGCCATATACTCGTGCCACTTTTCATCAGTGTAAGTCATGCCAAAAAAGGATTTATTTGATTTATACTATATTAGTAATCAGAAAACCAAATTTTACTTTCAGTGCTGCTCAGTGAAAGAACTTGCTTTTTAATTCACATTTGTCGCTGTTTCGTCAAGGTATGTATTTCTAAAATGCTACAAAAACTAAAATAAACTATGAAAATATTGATTTTACTGTATGTGGATTATTCCTATAACTTTAAGATGAACTATCCCAAATCAACTTTCACTGACATTGTCTTCTCTACATTTAAACGAGATGTAATTTGAAATATATGTTCATTTTAATTAGCGAAAACAAAAATTTCATGTTCACTCATCAGTTTGAATAACTTGAAAGAGAGTAAATGTCTGTTTTGTATCGAGTTGCAGTGGGTATTTAACACTAAAACACAGGGACGTAGATACTAATCTGGTAACTAATGTGACCCCTTTGCATGACGTCGTCTGAAATCCGCCAGTAGTATATCCAAGTTATTCAGTATTTATATTTACATGCACTTTATGTCCGTCTGTCTTGGCAATCAAGCAAACAGTTTCCACGTGACATATTACGAAAAACATTCAGACTTATTTACTTCTTAAAAAAGTTTTCTTATATAGAACGTTTTTAATAAGATGTTTTCCTATAGCATAGTCTCAGTTTTTTTAAGATGTATAGAATAGTGTAAAGGTAGCACCCTGGCTTCACCTAACTGTATAAAATTGATAAGGAAGGAATAAACGGGACGATAACTCCAAACGTCTGGTTTTATTTTATTTTTTAACAAATCGGGTATGGAATTAATCTGCAGATGTCATAATGCATATTATTAAATTGTTTTTACTGCTGAAAAGACAAAAGTCTAAGCTTTACAATAGGCCATGTGAAAGTACAGGTGTAAATGCACCGAAGATGCATTGAGGATGAATTGTGATCCGATCCAAACTATCTCTGGTAGAAGTCGATGACACGTTGTGACCACACTGAACATAAGTGTAAATGCAAATGTGTTGTCAATCCACATACAACAACTTAATATGGTGAAAATATGTACCGTTCGCAGTCTTCCGCAAATAAAATAAAATGTTTGACGGCTCATACAGCTGTGTCCATATAGTGTTTTTCCATTAATGTGCTTAAAGCAACACTTGGTAACAATTGAACATACATTGCAAAACCTTCTGCATCTCCCTCTGCTGCTCGTACAACTCTGTTATGCCTCTCCCACCAAAGCCACAAGCAGGAGGCTGTTGGCCTTAGAAACTTCATCCAGCTCTTGCTCTCCCCATCAAGAGCCTCGCCAAGACCCCAGTTCCCCTCACCACTGCTCATCTTCTCAAAGATGCCCCTCCAACGCTTTGCAGCCCAGGCACAACACCCCAGGGTTCAGAGGTAGCTGCCAGAATGTCTAACCCTCAAAAATTATTCTCTACTGTTTGTTATCATACTTCTTTGTCACTCATTGATACGATACGCCATGGCATCAGACATAATGAGCTTGAAGGTCCATGTGGACGTGTTCACACAAGTGTTTTGTACTATATGGTGTGGTTGACGAAGGAGACAAAGCACTTTACAGATTATCTGTGTCAAGTACTATTGTCAGGATATAGTGAAAGTTTCAGCAAATTTAAAAAAGTTATTTTTAAATGTATTCTCTACTGCAGCTTTAAAGAGCGGCGTTCATTGAATGTTCCAATGTTTTTGGTAAACAGTGAACATGAGCTCACTCACTGTTAAGGTAATCTTAATATAAACTATTAAAACAACAGAAAGCTGTACACATTATGAAGAAAAGGTAGCACAAAGGCTGAGCTATTACATCGACTCACTGCTGAAGAGAGAGGAAAACATGGCTGTATAATCCATGGAGGAAAACAAATCACAGTGGAAAGAGAGACAGTTCAGAAAGTTATTATACAGTTTATAGTAGGCTAATAGAGCATTTTTTGGACCCGTGTAAACGAGAGGAGGATGTGCCGTGTGGTTGTCTGAGCTGGACAGATCGATGGGATTGCATTTGGACCTCTGTATGGACACCGGAGACACATATTAATGCCAGATGTAAATGTAATTAGGTTAAAATGATAACTAGATACTATCTGGGCGCGAGACACATTAAATGCTAGGGGGGTTCAGGGGCATGCTCCTCTGATTTAAAAAAAAATTAAATAAAGCACTTACATGCTCATTTCTAATGACTTTTGGAAACAGAATGTACTTATTAGTGTGGTTGAAAGAGGGTATTTGCAGTGACAGAATATGGAGAACAGACTGGGGAGGGGAGATTATGAAGACTCGGGTGCACGTTCAGAGAGACAGAGAAGAATATAACTAAAACAAAACCGTCTAGGAACGCAACAAATGTTTGTGAACACAGAACTGTCTTCAATGCAAATTCTGATGACATGCCATTGACCTAACAAAGTCATTTTACTATGTGAATTTTAGAAGATACCATACAGTATGTCATCTAGTGTTACAAGCTCATCCTCCTCAGTTTTTTCTGTTCCTACTCAATTGACCTCTGTCTTCTTCCCCTTAAAATACTGTAGGATGTTAATCTCTGTGTGAACATTTTGATTACTTTTAAATTGTTTATGGCATGGTCACGGACAGAGGCAAAGAAATGAATGGAGTTTGTCCCTGGTCAGCTCACTCTCCAGACAAAGCATTTGTTGGGGCTTCTGGGTCTTTAGAGAACTTTATTCCTGCATTCTTGAGAATTTTAGAGCACATAACTAAATTAGCCATTAAAATACATTTTCAAAACAAGAAACGCCTCTCTAACTCTCCTCAAGTAAAGTAATCACCTCAGCTGAGCCCTTGAGTACAATAAATGTATAAGCCATATAATTATCAATCTTACCATCTCAGTATGCAGAATGTCCCATTTCAGAGCAATGTATATAATATTAATGGTTTTGATTGTTAGTACATTAATGTGTATACCACTTTGATGTTGCTTCTGGTAATAGTAGGGTTTATTTTAATTAACTGCTCATTCAACTGCTCATACTATTCCACTGCTCTTTATCGAACCTGGAACCTGGTCCTGGTCAGCGTTTACATTCCACCTCAGGCCTGTGTTAGTGAGGCGTTGCTACACCTGGCCAACCAGATAACTAACGTGGAGAAAAAACATCCAGACTCCCTGCTCATTGTTCTCGGGGACTTCAACAGTGCAAACCTCAGCCATAAACTTCCAAAGTACAGACAGCATATTAAGTGTCCCACCAGGGACACTAACACACTGGACCACTGCTACGCTACATTAAAGGACGCCAATCGCTTTGTTCCCCGCAGCCCTGGGACTCATCTTATCTCAACATACAGGCAGAAATTAAAATCTGGACCAACAAGTCAAAGCTGTATTTACAGGCCTGCTTTGACTGCACTGACTGGAGTGTTTTTGAGGCTGCAGCCACTGACCTGGATGAACTAACTGACACTGTGACATCTTACATTAGTTTTTGTGAGGACAAGTGTGTGCAGACTAAATCCTTCCGCATATACAACAACCAAAAACCCTGGTTCACAGCGAAACTCAGGAAGCTTCGTAAGACCAAAGAGGAGGCCTTCAGAATTGGGAACAGAGTCCTGTACAGCCAGGAACACACTGACTTAAGAGATCAAAGCAGCAAAGAGGAGCTACACTGAAAAGCTATAAAACATCTTCACAGCCAGTGACCCTGCATCAGTGTGGAAAGGCCTGCAGACACTCACCAACTACAGGAGGCCATCCCCCAACACTGCTGGTACTCAACGACTGGCAGACGAGCGGAATAGTTTTTATTGTAGGTTTGAAAAGCCCACAGTCACACCTCTCCTCTGCTCCAACACCATCTTCAAACAGTCACCTTCCCCCTCCGACACACTGCCACCCCCCCTCTCTGACCCCTCATCTGCACTCAAGATCTGTGAAGAGGACGTGAGCCACCTCTTCCAAAGAAAGAAGATCGTGGACTTCAGGAGGAGCCCCCACACTCTGCCCCCCATCACCATTCTAAACAGCCCTAACTTTTTTTTTTAGTTAACTTTATTTATTCCCATAGGGCAGTTCAGTTTTAGCCTACCAGTCGTATCAAACAAGACAAGAAGACAACAATCAATCAAGCATTCAGAAACACTGTCAGTGACATCATATTGCATTTGGGCACCAGAACAAAGCAGCGAATACTCAGGTCACAATACATGGACTAAGCAGGGACCATAATTCAAGAAGATAAATAAATAAATAGATAATAATACTAAGGATATAATAAATACAGAGGTTTACGATGCCTGGCACAGTTGTCACTGTCAGCAGTATTTAAAAAGCCTGATGGCAGAAGGAATAAAATAATTTGCATATCTGTTAGTTTTCCTTGTGGGGGCGAGGTAGCGCCGTCCTGAGGGCATTAAACAGAATTCCTGACTAAGAACGTGGTCAGAATGACTCATGACCTGTCTAGCCTTCTGGAAGACCTGTTTTTCCCAGAGGGAGCTCAGGTCTGTCAGCTGAACTCCAATGATCTTGGAGCAGCAATTGTGATAAGGTACTCCCATGACCCGATTGAGCCCCCTGAAGAAGTGACAGCAGGGCAGTGTCATCAGAAAATTTTCAAGGTAGCTACCCTGTTGGGAAGTCCTGCAGCTGTCTGGGTACATAATAAAGAGCAAAGGAGAGAGGACAAAGCCCTGCGGAGAACCTTTATTTGAAGTGATGATACTGGACATGTGGCCATTCACAAATACCTGCTGGTCTGTTAAAAAGTTTAAGAGCAACTGGTAGAGGTAGATTAAATAATAGACAAGTTGCTCAATTAAAATATGAGGCTGTATCTTGTTAAAAGCTGAAGAAAAATCAGCGAATAAAAGTCTTGCATGTGATTTGGGTTTTTCAAGGTGCTTGTATTATCTGACTAAAATGAAAATCTTAGAGTCATCCACACCTTTCCCAGCTTGATAGGCAAATTGTAGTGGATCTAGTTTGCCATTGATTAGAGACAAGTGTCTATAGCCACAAGGCAACAGACTCAGGAACAGTTTCTTCCCACGAGCCATCATTTTGATGAACAGCTGACTTCTGACTCAGTGTCAGGAACAATTCCTGTGCAATAAACCAGTAACTCTGCCTCTAATCAGCCACCTGTTCACTGACTACCACCTCTTATTTATTCATCATTCTCTCGTTCTCTATTTCAGAGCAGCTCATACTGTTAATATTGTCATATTGTAGATAGTGTATACCAAATCCACCTACCTCAAGTACATAATACTTATTTATTCCAGCATCCTTTGCACTATGCACAATCACACTGTGTACATGAGAACATGTGTATGTGCACCTGTATATCTCATCCAACTTCGACATGTACATAATAATAATGGTAGTAATAATTCACTCTTGCATCCTTTGCACTCGGCTCATTGCACTATTGTCTTAATCTGTCTATATTGGTTTTGTTTATAGTGTGTGTGTGTGTGTGTGTGTGTGTGTGTATATATATGTGTGTGTGTGTGTGTGTGTGTGCGCGTGTGTTCTATACTGTAGCCTGTGTCTGACCTGGCAAATAAAGCTGATACTGATTCTACAAGCCACACCAAGCTGTCTCGGTAGGGAGGCGAGGCCCCCTTGTGGCAAAAAACAGTATTACGATCCCAACATAAATGTACATCAAATTAACTCAATTAGGCTCTGCTACAACAATAAAACACATGGAAATTACACAGACTATTGCTAATAAAATCACATAATGTGACCATGTGTGTCACATTGTGCAATAAGTGTAGTTAAGACTATATTTGTTTGGTACAGATGCAGTGGAGTAGAAGGTACCAGAAAATCAAAATACTAAAAGTGCAATTACCTCAAAATTGCACTGAAGTACAGTACTTGAGTAAATGTACTTACAGGTAGTAACATTCCACCGACTCTTTAAACATTACATCTCTAGCATTTGTGTAAAAATATATGTGCATTAAAATTTTTGTTGTTGGCATGCAAAGACATTGAGACACTGTATGAGATGCTCAACTTCAAATAAACTTGACTTGTCTATTTTTCTATTCGAAAACAAGAGACTGATGAACCAAAAACGTTGTAATGTGCACTACACTAACCCCCAATCAAGTTTATTTGTAAAGCACATTTCAACAAAGCAATTTAAAAGTGCTTTATAATAAAGCATAAAAGCATTATAGAGAAATTTAAAAAAGAGACATTAAAATACAATTCCGAAAAGGTTGAAATTGAAAATAAAAAAACAGGATAATGAAAGTTACAGAGCCTTGTAAGTTATTGATATGCAACCTTAAATTTGATTTAATTAAAGGCAGTGGTAAAAAGAAATATATTTATATATCTTGATTTAAAAGAAATTAGTGTTTTAGCAGACTTGCAGTTTTCTGAGAGTTTGTTCCAGATATATGGAGCATAAAAACTGAATGCTGCTTCTCCATGTTTAGTTTTTACTCTGTACTGAATACACCTAATTGAAATGAGTAGATCTGTGTATGTAACAAAGTCAGCTTGTAAAAACACTTATGTTGCTTTCTCATACAATTAACTTTTGTCACTGCTGGGGTTTACCCTGTATTCACTCCATTTGACATTTTACAATTTAAAACAAGAGAAACATGTGATGGCGCAATGGACTATGGCGCAAATGGCGCGAAGACTATGCCTTTGGTGTGAGAGACCCGGGTTCCCCACTGTGACCATGACTGTATATAAGAAATGAACGTAGTCATCGTGACGTCACCCGTTGTGTATACTGAAACCCTAAATAGAAAAAAGGAAGCTGCTCAAATGAATTGGCTTAGAATTGAGATCAGCAGCCATGTCATGTATCAAAACAAACTACTGAACTAAAAATAATTACTAAAATTACTTTCCCATGGTACCATAAAATCACTTTGCGAACCTTTCTATCTACTGGCCTATTTGATTTCACCAGTACAACAACTCAGTTAATTAAAAGCAGCTTTTCTCTGCCTAATGAGTCATGTAATAAATCTGATATATGCAACAAGTTAACAGATAAAATACTGAAATATCCCTATGATTACCCAGATGAAATTTTAGAACCAGAAACAGTTTGCTTATGACACAGACTGTATCCTAATTTAGTAACTTGGTGTTTGGTAATGGGCGTACTCAAATGAGTGTGCATTTAACAAGTTACACTGTCTTGTGGCATTATAAAGTAATATAGCCTATACAACAGCGCGGAACGTTTTATTCTTTTCTTTTTATATAAAAGATATATATATGATTATATGGTATATGATTTAGCCAATGCTACTAAAACGAACACCAAAATTTAACAAGAACTGTTAAGAATTGCAGCTATTTATGCCAAACATCAATGGAAAGCTGGCAACCTCGCCTACCTTGACTTTCTTCTTTGGGTGTGGATCAATTTACCGTTCTGATCTCAACCCTGCGTAAATGCCTGAATGCACCAATCAGAGGCAGCATTTTTGTGATGTTATCACGTAGACTTCTCAAAAGACACACAAAACCGAGTTCGCCAAGTTCGGACTTCTGTACTTTAAAGCTCGGACTTGGCAAGTTCGGCACGGGAGCACAAACTCCCAGGGACGGGAGCACGCAGTCAGTCATTCAGCAATTGGAACAACATCCTAACCTCCTTTCCTTCACCACGATGGAAAACGTCATGAGGTCAAGGAAAGATGTGAAGGAGAATCCGTAAAGACTTAGGAAAAGAAGACGGCGGGTCTAAGAGAATCCGACTGCTCTTTATAAGCGACGTAATTATGCGACGGCGGATTTTACTGACGTGACCTGCCATGATGAAACCACAATCTTCTGAAGACGGACTACAAAAAGCGCATCTATGACACTGCACCCCGTGTTGTTGTAATGCAGGCCGTCTAAAGGTGGACAACACGGTGGAATATATAACTTAATAACCAAGATACCAAAAAGGCAGATAAGGTACCAGTCACTAAATAATGGACAGCGTTGTGACATTGTGAATGCTTGCTCACACTCACCCTCCTGCCCAGCCATAGGCGTATTTATCAACATGAATCCCAATTGTATGTAAATACAGTGTTTCCCACAGAATGACAGCGTAACTGTGCCGAGAGAGAGAGAGAGAGAGAGAGAGAGAGAGAGAGAGGGAGCGACGGGGCGAGATGAGATGCTGAGAGAATATATGCTGTGCAGCGCTCTGTCATCAAATACGATTTTACCCATTTTAAATAGTAACAAAATCAATCGAAAATCAGCCCTGATAATGTGGCAGGCCGCCACAAATAAATCAATGTGTGGGAAACGCCTACTGTAGAGGTTATCCAGCTTGATCTTTGCCTGTCAGCATCTGTGACTGAAGTAAAATAAATTTGCTGAAGGCTACACACTGCAACATTATCCTCACTTTGATCACATTACAAGACTGGTAACAGCTGGCATGGGTCTCAGTTATTGTTGACAGTTTAAGATATATGCATATTACAAAGTTATGGCATAAGAGAGAAAAGGCTTAATAGCCAATGGTGACTTACATGGTGATCAACATCCTTTATCCGTCATGGTTGTTTCAACAACCCGAAACATAAAACGTTGTTGAAACAGTATTAGATTACAAAAAAGCCAAAAGAAAACAAACCAAAAGAAAGAAGGTAATTATGAGTCTTATTAAAGTATCATAATGTGTGTCTGTATTGCAAGGACTTTGCTAAATGTGGTTGATGGATTTTATCGTTTGAGTTTGAGAAAGTGCGCCGCTTTAAATGTTGCCGCCGCAAGGAATTGTGGGACGGCATTCTCTCCTTTCCTTTCGTAAAGGATGGTCCGGTGTACCCTATGCTAAAGGAGATATGAAAGGAAGCATGGAGGCACCTTTCCTCAGCTTTTAGAGAATTCTAACAGCTCTTATCATGGCTGACACTGAAACACTTCCGGGTCACTTCACTCAGTTAGGAACCTTCCTAAGCAAAAAGACTTTTCGAACGCAGCCATCATGTCGGCCGGACCCGTTAGCTGGCGGGACCTCACATCTCCGAAAACGTCGTAGCAATTTTTTAAATCAGCTCTGTCTTGATAAATCAACCACATATGTGGAGTTTAAACAACTATATTCTATAAACTCTTAAAACTACTAGATGTGACAGAAGAACAGCAGTATTATAAGTTACAGTTGTGAGTTTTTGGCGGTGAAATGCATTCTGGGATATCTGGCTATCCACACAAGTCATCTATGCTCGGTAAAACGTGCATAGCGAGAACACATCCGGGTATTTGACTGTACTTGGCTAGATGCGGACTTTTGAATTTTTATTTATTTATTTTTTTTAATTGTTTTTATTGTTATAACACATTAACATACAACACTCTCGTATGGGGAACAAAAAATTAGATCACTTGGTACAAATCAAAAGCCAGTCTTACAAACACAGGAAATAAATGAAAATAAATAAACAGAAAGGAGAATGGGGGTACCAGTTAGTGAAAAGGCTATAGAAAACAAAATAAGGTCTCATTTCGGTGCAGCAATATGGGGAGATTGTTAGAACAGTAATTGCTTGGATATATCTCTATACATCTTTCTTGCAATTATACTAGATTTAACATTCTTCAGTGATGAAAAGAACAACTTAAAATTATTTATGAACCACAAAAAAGAAGGCTTAGAAGATTTCCACTTACTACAATGGATATGATATTTACCCATGAGAACAATCATATTCACCAGATCAGACAAAGGCGGATCTACATTGTCCATATAAAAGAGGATGTGTGACAAATTAAAAGATGGAATATTATCAATCTTAAGTGACAGCCAATTATGTAAATCAGACCAAAAGGTTTTGGACAAGGGACAGGAAAAGAACATGTGTTCCAGAGTCTCCTCAGCAGCCTCACAAAATATACAGGGATCTACTTCAAATTTGAACCTTTTTTTAAGAAAGTCTGCAACCGGATAGATTTTGT
>NW_025742795.1:5943-6925 GCF_021292245.1 Micropterus dolomieu | reverse complement strand
TATATACCTTAGAGAAACTTTTCAACATAACATCCACCAGTATAGCAGTAGGGGTGGTGATGGAGCAGTGGATAAGACACATGCCTTTAGATTCCCACTGCGACACATCCACCAATGTGTCCCTGAGCAAGACACTTAACCCCTAGTTGCTCGAGAGGCGTGTGACCTCTGACATATTTAGCAGTTGTAAGTTGCTTTGGATAAAAGCGTCAGCTAAATGAATAAATGTAACCAGTGTTCAGCTTAGATTTTTACTCTGCATGTGCAGCTTTAAAGAATGTGTAAATTATTTTATGACTTAAAGCATTAACTTGAATATTATGTGTGTAACATGTTTTTAACAGTCTTTTTGAAAGTTCAGCATTCAGTGACCTTTTATCTCTGCTCTCTAACAACTCTCCATCCTGCCAAACCTCTTCCTGGAGACACCAAAATGTACCTGAAGTAACTGTTAGTGCACCAGAGGAAGTTAAGCCTCTCAGACCTAGGAGCTACTTTCAGAGCTAAACTTGTTTGTGTTTGTTTACTCAAAAAATTGAGTCTTACAGTTAGGACCAGTTAGGTCACCCCATATTTTTATGGAGTTTGATAAAACTCAGCTAGTTAGGAGCTACATGTTTTGTGAGTATGACTCTACTCTTAGTTCAGGAGTAGTAGTTACAGTGATATCCAACATCAGTAAGTCAAAATAAAAGTAAACCGGTGCATTAATAACAGAGTAAAAGTAAGGCTGAGGCTGCTCCACAGTGTCTGTAAGTAAGTGAGGGAGTTTTGCATAAATACCTTCACAATTATCTTATCTCAGCTAATGTATATATAGTCTATGTAGTTTTTTGGTTGGCTTCCTTCTAATTTCCTTCTTTTCTAAGGCAGCTGTGGCTCAGGAGTTGGAGTGGGTTGCCTGTTAAATCCCTGGCTCCTCCAGGCTCTGAATGTTAGTTTCTGTTTGAGCACTTAGGCTCAGTGTATAAATGTGAGTCAA
>NW_025742795.1:5498-5923 GCF_021292245.1 Micropterus dolomieu | reverse complement strand
GCTTAGATTTTTACTCTGCATGTGCAGCTTTAAAGAATGTGTAAAGTATTTTATGACTTAAAGCATTAACTTGAATATTATTTGTGTAACATGTTTTTAACAGTCTTTGAAAGTTCAGTATTCAGTGACCTTTTATCTCTGCTCTCTAACAACTCTCCTTCCTGCCAAACCTCTTCCTGGAGACACCAAAATGTACCTGAAGTAACTGTTAGTGCACCAGAGGAAGTTAAGCCTCTCAGACCTAGGAGCTACTTTCAGAGCTAAACTTGTTTGTTTTTGTTTGAGTCTTACAGTTAGGACTTAAACACCCCGTATTTTTTATGGAGATTCATAAAACTCAGCTAGTTAGGAGCTACATGTTTTGTGAGTATGACTCTACTCTTAGTTCAGGAGTAGTAGTTACAGTGATATCCAACATCAGTAAG
>NW_025742795.1:3308-5478 GCF_021292245.1 Micropterus dolomieu | reverse complement strand
GAAACTTTTCAACATAACATCCACCAGTATAGCAGTAGGGGTGGTGATGGAGCAGTGGATAAGACACATGCCTTCAGATTCCCACTGCGACACATCCACCAATGTGTCCCTGAGCAAGACACTTAACCCCTAGTTGCTCCAGAGGCGTGTGACCTCTGACATATTTAGCAATTGTAAGTTGCTTTGGATAAAAGCGTCAGCTAAATGAGTAAATGTAACCAGTGTTCAGCTTAGATTTTTACTCTGCATGTGCAGCTTTAAAGAATGTGTAAAGTATTTTATGACTTAAAGCATTAACTTGAATATTATTTGTGTAACATGTTTTTTACAGTCTTTTTGAAAGTTCAGTATTCAGTATTGAGTCTTACAGTTAGGACCAGTTAGGTCACCCCATATTTTTATGGAGTTTCATAAAACTCAGCTAGTTAGGAGCTACATGTTTTGTGAGTATGACTCTACTCTTAGTTCAGGAGTAGTAGTTACAGTGATATCCAACATCAGTAAGTCAAAATAAAAGTAAACCGGTGCATTAATAACAGTAAAAGTA
The DNA here is from genome assembly GCF_021292245.1 of Micropterus dolomieu. NCBI lineage: Eukaryota > Metazoa > Chordata > Actinopteri > Centrarchiformes > Centrarchidae > Micropterus > Micropterus dolomieu. The sequence continues at coordinate 4,931 of NW_025742795.1, read as the reverse complement.
AGGCTGAGGCTGCTCCACAGTGTCTGTAAATAAGTGAGGGAGTTTGTCATAATTACCTTCACAATTCTCTTATCTCAGCTAATGTATATATAGTCTATGCAGTTTTTTGGTTGGCTTCCTTCTAATTTCCTTCTTTTCTAAGGCAGCTGTGGCTCAGGAGTTGGAGTGGGTTGCCTGTTAAATCCCTGGCTCCTCCAGGCTCTGAATGTTAGTTTCTGTTTGAGCACTTAGGCTCAGTGTATAAATGTGAGTCAATGATGGATGCAGATGTTGTGTAAAAGCACTTTGAGTGGTCAAAAGACTAGAAAGGTGCTATACAAATATGGAGTCTTTACATCTATTTGTAATTATTTCAGTCAAATAGTGTTGGTGTTCGTTACCTCTTAGCCAGCAGTCTCTTGTGATGCTGTAACATGTCACTTCCCCCCCAGAGATCAATAAAGCTGAAGATGAAACTACAGAGTTTGCATTTCTTTCCCCTCTAAATGAGATTTCTGCCACTTTTTGTACCATTTGTTCTTTTTACATCACTTTTTATCACCAGTATTCTGGTCTGGTGTTCCAGGTCTTATACTATCAATAAGACTGCATCATGTGACTTTTTTCCACTCTGACGCAGCACATCAATTTGAATCTATGGTGTGCATCCAAGCGATGTATCAAACTGTCGGTTTTCTCCTGTTCCTGTTTAGTCTAGCACCACTGACAGAACACAAACTGTGATGACACTTACGGTAAGATTTCTTTCTTGTGTTTGTGGTGTGTTCTGATTGTTCATGTAAATAATGTAAAGAGGAAAGAAGTTAGGTGGATTTTAACAGCTTCGACTTCTGTTTCCTGCTTTCAGACCACAAAGGAATGTTGTCTTGTGAAGATAACTTAATTTCATGTTAGGTAGAAGTGTTTTTGATTTGACTGATTTACTTTGGTGAACATTATTATCTGCAGACATTTTTTAATGTCTCTGAAGTCGCACAGAGGGATGAGAGGAGCAGTTATGAGTTTAACAGCAGCAGCAAGTGGATTTGTCGTCCTTCTCCTGACTGTACCAGGTGCTGTATATCTACATTTATGTTCTAGGGTTTTTACATTTAGTCAAAGCAACCTGAAGTTAGTTTAAGAAGAAACATTTAATTAAATCATTTACTGTCAGACGTCAATGTTCCTAGATTTGACTGCAACACCAAACCTTACCTTTTGGACTCAGTGCTTCTACTTTGGTGTATAAATGCTTGTGTCTGGATTGTTACCACACAGTGGTTTGTAGATTTTCTCATATATTTCAAATATAGTCTATAATCTGTATCCTCGATACCATAAATTTGAATGCTGTGTACAGTAAGGGTTGCAGAGGAGGGAAATACGTTCTTGGATGCAATGTGATTTTTGAATTATTCATCCCCATAGAAGGACGACTACTTGTCTCAACCTGTGGGCACTTTTAGCACAATGCAGTGATATTTTGGTAGGAGGAGGGGGTCTGATAAGACTGATGCTAATCACTCAATTATTCTGCTTCTCTTCGTGTTGAGTCTCAAACAGTGAAGTCTTCTCGCACATATTTCTACTTTTATGTCATTAAGTTGATGGCTAACCTTTTTAATTGTGTAAAATCACTTTTTC
>NW_025742795.1:0-3288 GCF_021292245.1 Micropterus dolomieu | reverse complement strand
CACTGACAGAACACAAACTGTGATGACACTTACGGTAAGATTTCTTTCTTGTGTTTGTGGTGTGTTCTGATTGTTCATGTAAATAATGTAAAGAGGAAGGAAGTTAGGTGGATTTTAACAGCTTCGACTTCTGTTTCCTGCTTTCAGACCACAAAGGAATGTTGTCTTGTGAAGATAACTTAATTTCATGTTAGGTAGAAGTGTTTTTGATTTGACTGATTTACTTTGGTGTACATTATTATCTGCAGACATTTTTTAATGTCTCTGAAGTCGCACAGAGGGATGAGAGGAGCAGTTATGAGTTTAACAGCAGCAGCAAGTGGATTTGTCGTCCTTCTCCTGACTGTACCAGGTGCTGTATATCTACATTTAAGTTGTAGGGTTAGTTTACATTTAGTCAAAGCAACCTGAAGTTAGTTTAAGAAGAAACATTTAATTAAATCATTTATTGTCAGACGTCCATGTTCCTAGATTTGACCTGTACAGTCATGAAGTGTGGTACATTAAAATACCTTAAAACTCTGACTGCAACACCAAACCTTAACTTTTGGACTAAGTGCTTCTACTTTGGTGTATAAATGCTTGTGTCTGGATTGTTACCACACAGTGGTTTGTGGATTTTCTCGTATATTTCAAATATAGTCTATAATCTGTATCCTCGATACCATAAATTTGAATGCTGTGTACAGTAAGGGTTGCAGAGGAGGAAAATACGTTCTTGGAAGCAATGTGATATTCACTTGAATTATTCATCCCCATTGAAGGACGACTACTTGTCTCAACCTGTGGGCACTTTTAGCACAATGCAGTGATATTTTGGTAGGAGGAGGGGGTCTGATAAGACTGATGCTAATAACTCAATCATTCTGCTTCTCTTCTTGTTGAGTCTCAAACAGTGAAGTCTTCTCGCACATATTTCTACTTTTATGTTATTAAGTTGATGGCTAACCTTTTTAATTGTGTAAAATCACTTTTTCACTTGGATTTACAGGAAAACTACCTGTTTTATTGCCAAGCAGAATGCTTGAGTCAGTGTCAATGCATTTCTTTCTCTTGAATATGAAGTCAAAATAATGAGCGAGCACCAGCTCACAATTTCTACTTAGGAAGTAAAAATTTGTACTTAGTATCTTATGATTTAGATTTTTTGTTCTTTCTATCATTGTTTTCTCTTCCTGGTAGAAATTGACTTCTGGACCACCTAGAAATTTTAATTATGGATTTGGGCAAATTACAAGTGTCCGAGATCTAATGTTATGGGGAATGCCCTCAGTCAGCAGTCTACCATAAAGTTAATCTGTTTTTAACATGGATTCCATGGATTTGGATTGATCTTGGATGAGCACCAGCTGAATGGACAAAATGGCAAAGCAACTTTAGGGTTTTAATGTCAGATCTCCCAAAAACTTTAAATACAAGGATTTAGTAAGCACTTTTATTTAAAAGTAGGGCTGTCCTGCCTATAGTCGATTGATAGTTGAATCATATGTTATTGTGCATGCCGATTGCGAGCCGAGCATGGGAGAATAATACACGTTAGCTCCACTTTAATCTTGAGAAGCTGCAGAGCTGCAGTCTCTATTCATTCAACCTACACTGTAAATTTCCAGCTAAACTGATGCTTAAAGTTGAGCATTCTCTCTCTCTCTCCTGCCATTCACTGCTCTTCTGCAGAGTTTTGTGTGCATGCCGTGCTGCCGACAACTGCATGCACGTCACGGTTCCTCACGGGTCTATTTCAAGTAGCCGGCTGTTTAAAAAACGATAAAGTATTCTTTGTGTGGTTCATCAACGGTGATAAATTATCCGAAAGTCCCAACAACTAGGCACAACACCAATGAAGCTGGGGCTCCATCTCTTCAGCAAGTGTTTCTCTTCCGCCACTATTGGTACGTTCCATTTACCTCAGAAGTCGGAGGTCGGAGCTATGAATGACGTCACACCCGAGTTGACGGCGTTCCAGTTGACAAGAAATTTTGACCTTTGAACTCGGAAATTCCGACTTCCAATGTCAAATGGAATGCACCATAAACATGCGCACTGACGACCCAGGGTTAGGGTTACAACTTAGAGAGTTATTCACGCACTTTAAAAATATTTATTGAACGATAGAGATTTCTTTTTATTTGTTTATTTACAACATTAAAAGGTGAAATGTGTATTGTAATAGGCTGTATATTACTTGTAGGGAGAAAACTGGTAGTTCTATGTAAAATCAGACGTCGAGCACCCCCATATCGTCAAAATGGCATGATCCTTGTTTTGCTGAGAAGCCTCGACTGAGAGATTGACGATCGAATCAGGCTCCGCACATCGAAGTATCAAATCTTCCACTATTGGGGGTTTTATGCCGAGTTTTGCCTGCTTGCCGAGAACTGCATGCACCTCCAAATACTATACTATTCTTTGTGGGGTTCATTAATGGTGATAAATGATTCAAAGTATATATTTTATGAATGTTTAGAGTCTTTAATATTTTAATAAATTTAGCAGAAGTACCATTCCTTGAGATTCAGTAAATATATGTGGTGATAACCTGATAATCAATGAGCACAGCAAAGTGTCTGAAAAGAACCTAAAGAGGTGGATGCATAATCCGGCAGAACAAATTTTGTAGGCTACCTGCTGAGATTTGCATCCACTTCTTTTCTCAGCATAAATGACCGTTATCACTCGCGAGGTGCATGCAATTCTCAGCAGGCGGGCAGAATTCGGCACAACAGGTGTCAGCCCTTCTAAAAAGTATTAAAAAATGGTACTTTCCTGCTCCACTCCTAATACATAGACTTTTTTATGTCTGAAATAAATTTGCTAAGCTGAAGCACACAAGAGTCATAAATATTCCTATGACAGCCTTTCATTAAAAACAGAAATACCTGAATACCTAAAATACTTTATTGTTTTTCATTTCTAGTCTCACTAGTTTCACTCTGTGGCTAATAGTTTGACTCCTCTGGAAGTAGTTTTGTAAATGTACAGTAGTTCAATTAAGTCCTACAAAAATAAATAAGTAAAATGAAGTCTGTTCTCTGATGTTGTTATGGATCGGATTTTGGATTCTGAAGTCACCTGTTTTTCAGTTGTACAGAGTCAGAATGGCTGGAGAGTGATTTACACTTCTACTCCGATCTGTGCCTTAAAAGGATCAACAGTGGAATTAGGCTGCACCTACATATATCCCTCCAGCTTAAATAATCATGATACCAAAGCTGAGGAAACATTCTGGTTTACGAAAGAGAGTAATAATGTTTATGTGGATCTGAGATCGGACCCGGAGTATTCAGGTCG
>NW_025742794.1:0-1974 GCF_021292245.1 Micropterus dolomieu | reverse complement strand
GCGTTCTGAACCATTTGTAGGGGTTTCACCGCACAAGCTGTTATACCTACCTATACCTGTATAGAGCAAAGCGGCACGACCGAGAGACAGCAGCAACACTGTCTGAAAAGGACAGCTGGTCATCAATCATGACACCCAAGTTTCTCACCACCCTGGTTGGAGTGATGGTTGAGGAGTCAGTTTGTAGCTTGATGCTGTGGTGGATAGAGTACTTGGCTGGAATGACCAAGGATCATGTGATTGACTGTGTCAAAGGCAAATACGATAAGAACAGGATTGGGCTGCAGCTTGTAGCAAACCTAGATTTAGTTATGCATTTTAATAAATTTGAGAATTAATACCCAATTATGAATTTTAATATTCATAAAATCAAATTTTATTCCACGTTAAGGGCACCACCGGAGTTGTTATAATCCTAGTGATCAGTTAGTTAATAATCGCTCAATTATCTTAAATCAATGAGTCAGTCTCATATCTAAAGGGTCAATTCTCTTGGCAGGAACTATAAATAGGCAACACACACAGCTCTTGATTATATTACAGTGAATTTATTCTCTAACTAATGTGATAAAAAAGGATGGTTGAATACCGGGAAAATAAACAATTGCTGAACAATGAGCCTGGAGGTTCGATTGTAGGAAGCATTTGACTCATACGGCATAGGAGAACTAATGAAAGTAAGCTAACGCTATGAGTTTAGGAGTTAAAGGAAATCTCTGACCACAGAATGTGTGTTTGGTCTCACGGCTTGTCGACGGCCTGCTTTGGCCTGTTGCACGGGTCCCACGCTAGCTGCCCGATCCTGGCTTTTTGCTAGGGATTCTCCGGGGTTCTCTGTGTCTGATTGAAGAAAACGCCGTCCTCTGTCTGGCAATTCGGCTGTTTTCAGGTTTCCTTCGTTGCCGCTGGTGAGACCACGTGGCTTGGTCTGACCTCGGTCAAAAGAAAGAGAGAAAATAAAACAACCTGAGGGGCAGATCGATGTCGCGGCACTTCACGTGTGTAGCTTCAAGCGAACAAAGACTTGTTGCGCTGGTCGACTCTTGGGCGTTGCCTGGCGAGGCACGGACGCGTGAGAGAAGAGAGAGCGGTGAACGATGTCGCTAGTCGCTCTTTTGTTGTCTGGGGCGTGGTTCCCCAGGGGGCGTCTCAGGTTTCCCAAGGGACTGCCTTTCTAAACTTAATGTCTAAAAGAAAATAAATCTATTTGCACGTATTATAATCAAATATTTTCCACAATCGAACCTCAATGGTTGAACGGTTGTGCTGTTCTAGGCATTTGGTAACAGGAAACAATTGTCACATTATTGGTCAGGATATTTATACATTTAACTGCATTTCCGACGAGGGCATGTAATACTTATTTCGTCCACTTGGGGGAGCTCAGGTTACATGAGGAAAGCTTAGATTAATCCAAGATCATCTCTCCTTAGGAACCGGGGAATATTGTTGATTCATCCTTAAATTCAAGCTGGTGATTAAGAGTATAGTAAAACATTTCTTTGTCATAATTTCTAAAGGAATTTGTAGGAAAGTATTATGAACAAGCATTGATTACATTATATGAAGGAGTGTCTTGCTGAAAATAAAAACACAGCAAAAGTCTTATTTAGATTCTTTTCAGCACTAATATCAACAACGGATAGCAACAACAGTTAACATAGCTACACAAGTAGAGGCAAACGTAATCAAGTAACTAAAGATTTAATTAAACTTAATTAAATGCTTTGAGTCTTTGGAGACTGCAGTCTTTGGTTATTTAAAGTTCGGCTCTCTGGATTATGTCACACTTGGGTGAGACAGGGGTTAGTCCCTTTGATGGGGTAATGAAACACAGAGCAAAATACAGTTGCCACGGTTACATGCTTGGGGGGGGAGTTTTAATAGGCTGTTCAGGGAAATGCTAATCGCTGGTTCGTGTCCCTTTGTCAGTTTAACAGTCAGGCCCCGCGTTATCAGCTTCGTAGATCAAAA
>NW_025742793.1:1592-3091 GCF_021292245.1 Micropterus dolomieu | reverse complement strand
ACGACATAAACAGTCGCTACACAGAATGAAACGACGTCTGAAATGTAACTTCTTAAAACCACAACTCTGCAGTGGGAATGAAATAAATATTTAGTTCACGGAAACCTCTTGGTGGCCATTAAACAACAGTCGGCATGACAGCTCCCAAATTAATAATGAACCTGTAATGAAGCAGTACCGGTGTCTATCGCTTGACCAAATGTTGTGTTATCATTACCTTTAAAGTTACGCATTAGCTTTCTTACCGTTTGTATCCATGTGTCCAGGAGTTATTCCAGACACAGTCAGCAGGCAGAACCAGAAGAACAGAAGCTCCAGAGCTTTCAACTGCAACATGTTAGATAAATTACTTAAAACCAAAGTTACTGGACTTATTGACTTGTTCTCCGCCCCTTCGCACTTGAAGTGAAGCTTAACAGAGTGCCGAATGTGGACGTTGCGTTCAAGTGCTCCTTGTATGATCCCATTTCCCGTGTTGTGACGTCGCTCTCGGTGGGTTCATGTGCTTTTACATGGTAAAGTGGAAACAACATGAACGCTGAACTTTCATTAACATTGTCGTCAAAGTGTGCTGAAAAAGTGCTAAAATGTTCTCTGCTTTTCCAAGTTGTTGTTCCGACTTCAGGCGGCCGTTAAATTAATTTTCTCAGTCGGAAATTCACTTTTCCGATTATTTCCACAGAACTTGAATAAACCTAAGTTCTTCTCACTTCCGGTGATATAGTACTTCCCATTTGCCCAACATGGTGTTTAACATCTACATCTTTAAAAACACATGTTCAATAGATTCACCAGTACTTTTACAAAAACTCTTAAATTAAAATGTTCCAAAATTATTTACAAGGATAAATCTCATTCAGAATAAGTAATAATTATGTTAGTTAAAAAGTTACACACATTGTCGTATTTTCATTGTTTTCCTGGCGCTAATTATCATGAGCCTTCACAAGTTAATGACATCTTATAAATAAATAAAAGGCTAAAATCTGATCCCAGAGCAGGAAATAACTCAGATCTGTGACAGACAGCATTTTACCTCTGAGCTCTGCTCTCAGTGAAACTACACAGAATAAGACAGTGTGTGTGTTTAGACACTAGAGGGCGACTAAAGACTTTTTCACACCGGGGATGAAATGAAAAAAGCTATGAGGAATATTCGTTGATGATTTTTCTTTGACACTAAACATTCCACAAAATTTGCACAAATTGAAACAGACCAAACAACTTTGTGTGGATAGGCTGGTAGAGATAGATGGGGTCAATTTATCACCAGTTTATTCAGACTGGTAGTGATTTTAACCAAATAAAAACAGAATCAACCGTTAATCTAAATTCCCCCTGTACGGGGGACTAACAAAGGTTTATCTTATATTACAGCTCAAGCTTTTGTGGATGTTTGATGGCACTACATGGTTGAGGTACAAATTACATTATTGTATAAAGGCCACGTTACAGATTTTAATCCAAGACCCAGATCTGGGGTCTGCTGGTTTAACAAG
>NW_025742793.1:0-1572 GCF_021292245.1 Micropterus dolomieu | reverse complement strand
TTACCTTTAAAGTTACGCATTAGCTTTCTTACCGTTTGTATCCATGTGTCCAGGAGTTATTCCAGACACAGTCAGCAGGCAGAACCAGAAGAACAGAAGCTCCAGAGCTTTCAACTGCAACATGTTAGATAAATTACTTAAAACCAAAGTTTCTGGACTTGATAACGTGTTCTCCGCCCCTTCGCTCTTGAAGTGCGCGTTAACAGAGCGCTGAATGTGGACGTTGCGTTCAAGTGCTCCTTGTATGATCCCATTTCCCGTGTTGTGAAGTCGCTCTCGGTGGGTTCATGTGCTTTTACATGGTAAAGTGGAAACAACATGAACGCTGAACTGTCATTAACATTGTCGTCAAAGTGTGCTGAAAAAGTGCTAAAATGTTCTCTGCTTTTCCGAGTTGTTGTTCCGACTTCAGGCGGCCGTTAAATTAATTTTCTCAGTCGGAAATTCACTTTTCCGATTATTTCCACAGAACTTGAATTCGCAATAAGCACACACGCCCTCTTCCTTCTGCCATCTCTCGTACACCAACCAAACCGCTCCCACCTTGAATAAACCTAAGTCCTTCTCACTTCCGGTGATATAGTACTTCCCATTTGCTCAACATGGTGTTTAACATCTACATCTTTAAAAACACATGTTCAATAGATTCACCAGTACTTTTACAAAAACTCTTAGATTAAAATGTTCCAAAATTATTTACAAGGATAAATCTCATTCAGAATAAGTAATAATTATGTTAGTTAAAAAGTTACACACATTGTCGTATTTTCATTGTTTTCCTGGCGCTAATTATCATGAGCCTTCACAAGTTAATGACATCTTATAAATAAATAAAAGGCTAAAATCTGATCCCAGAGCAGGAAATAACTCAGATCTGTGACAGACAGCATTTTACCTCTGAGCTCTGCTCTCAGTGAAACTACACAGAATAAGACAGTGTGTGTGTTTAGACACTAGAGGGCGACACTCTGTTGAGGAAGGAGACTAAAACAACCAAATCACTTAGAGAAACTGCAACAGTCAATAATGAGAGTAAGAAATTAAATTGTATGTTGGAAATATTTAGATTTTAATAACCTCTGATGAACAACAATCAGAGTATCAGTGTGGAGGTTCCACTTAAATAGACCTACTTTAATAAAATAAAAAGTCAACTCCAATAATAAAAACATTTGTTTAATTTCAGTCCCGTCCCACGTTGAGCTGCCTAAAGACTTTTTCACACCGGGGATGAAATGAAAAAAGCTATGAGGAATATTCGTTGATGATTTTTCTTTGACACTAAACATTCCACAAAATTTGCACAAATTGAAACAGACCAAACAACTTTGTGTGGATAGGCTGGTAGAGATAGATGGGGTCAATTTATCACCAGTTTATTCAGACTGGTAGTGATTTTAACCAAATAAAAACAGAATCAACCGTTAATCTAAATTTCCCCTGTACGGGGGACTAACAAAGGTTTATCTTATACTACAGCTCAAGCTTTTGTGGATGTTTGATGGCACTACATGGTTGAGGTACAAATTACATTATTGTATAAAGGCCACGTTACAGATTTTAATCCAAGAC
>NW_025742792.1:1741-3670 GCF_021292245.1 Micropterus dolomieu | reverse complement strand
TACGTTTCTCAGATCTGAATTGAAATTGTCGAAACAACTTGTTCAGCCTCCACATCGCCATCATCATCTCGTCATTTGTGCACATCATTAAAGCAATTTCCCGTTATTTTGGAGAAATTGCAAATGCTTTGACACATTGATGTAAACATTTATGTATGTCTGCTGTTGACAACATCATCAAATGGCACGACACATTGTCAAAAGCTTAAATAAAGTCAAACTTTAATTTCATTCTCCACAATCAAGCTGCAAGAAATGTTGTTTTTGCACATCGTCTCTGATCCTGCAGCCGAAGAGGCTTCTGCGCGCTTTTCACATGCTCAAATGTAACCAGTAGGTGGCAGCAGACATCTGCGTAACGTCCAGAGACGCTGGGATCATGAGCGAGACATCACAAGAAAGCGATTTTAATAATGTTGTTCATCGCGTTTGGAATGCGCTTGATGTTGCCAGACGGGAACTGGCGTCGCAGAGGGACGAAGACAACCTGCTGAGAGCCACAAGGAGCACATTTAGGAGGCGAAGAAGAGCGGGTCCGATGGCAGGTAGTTAGCATTAACGTTACAAGTTTAAAGTCAATGTCTGCATTGTCCTTTTTACTGTCACCGCTAACTCGCAAGTGGCTTCCAAATTCTTAATGTGTGACATTTTCCACTTAATGTTGGAACGGTAGCTATATTTTATTAAGCATAAGCTAAGTTACTGTTCCATCAGCTGGTCGGCGGCTGGCAGTTACAGAAAGTAAGTTAAGTTAGTAACAAAATGTGAGAGGTTAAGTGTATTGATCTAGTGACTGTAAGAACGTGAGCTTCGTTAAGTTAGAATAAACAGCGGAACCGACAAAGTCTGGCTGCGAGAGAGACTCCTTTGCTTTTCTTCTCATAGCATAGGCAGATTAAAACAGCAAGTTATTATTACCAAATAATAGGCTAGCAGACCCATGACTAAGAGAGGACTGCAGTGTTGAAGGGATCGGATATTGAGGCAGAGTGAAATAATTCCTGCGTGCCGAACCGGGTCAGTGGCTGCTGGTCAGAACAGGAGGACCCGGAGCTGAGAGTCCAGAGGGAGGGAGTCTGACCTGAGAGCAGGTCCACAGCAGAATCCGGGTTAGTTTAGGGAGGGAGAGCAGACGGGACGAGGCTATTTCCATTAGAGGAATTTAAACAACATGTTATTATGCAAAATTCACTTTTCACTTTGATTACAGTGACTACATGCTCTACCACAGTTGTATAACTAACGATAATGTGTAATACTTTCTGTTTTTGTACAGAAGCACAAGCACCTGTAAATAGGCCAAGTGGAGTTTGGAAAGTGAAGCTCTTCCTGCTGCCAAATGCTGACCAAATTGTCCTTCCGCCTCATGCAGAATGCAGAAAACTAACCAGAGTGGGCTTAGGTAATGTACAATATGCATAGGTTCTGAATGCCAACATGCACTTGAATTGTATTTGTGTCTTTATTTACACAGAAAATGCACACCTATTTACATTATTGTGGATTAGCAAGTGCTGGATATGACAATCAATGTGCTGCACTTTTGCAGCAAAACTAAAGATTTGTGATTTCAGTTTATTTTACACTTTCAGCAGGACTTTTTGCATATTCAGCAGGACTTGCCCTGACTGATTTGGTGAAGCAAACACCCTAAAAATCCAATGCTTATGAGGAGCTAGTCCTTGTATATACATTATGTCACACATATTGACATCATGTGCTCAAATCATAACAAATACAGCAATGTTTATTGTTCATGATCTTCAAGACACAGTAACGCTTTGAATCGAGGTCATTAACTAGTGAAAAGAAGTAAATGATTGAGTCAATATTGACAACTATTTTTTTTTTGAATTTGACAGGGATCCCGAGTCATGATTTGCCAGGGGAAGGCTCACAAAGATGTTATGCACAACTTTCCTGGACTCT
>NW_025742792.1:0-1721 GCF_021292245.1 Micropterus dolomieu | reverse complement strand
TAAAAATCCAATGCTTATGAGGAGCTAGTCCTTGTATATACATTATGTCACGCATATTGACATCATGTGCTCAAATCATAACAAATACAGCAATGTTTATGCTTTGAATCGAGGTCATTAACTAGTGAAAAGAAATAAATGATTGAGTCATTGTATTGATTTATTGACAACTATTTTTTTTTTGAATTTGACAGGGATCCCGAGTCACGATTTGCCAGGGGAAGGCTCACAAAGATGTTATGCACAACTTTCCTGGACTCTCCCAGAGTTTAATAATTACATTTGCCAAAGCTTTCCCACAGTTAGCCTGAATGTAATTGGATTTCATCTCGCCAGAGTGGACAAGTCCAGGGTTCTGAGTAAAATTCAGGCAAATACACTGGAGGAGGTGAAGAGATCAGTTGGCAGAAGCAGGGTGTATATTATTCCCCAGACCAATATTACACTGCCACAGGTGAGTTGTTGTTGTATTTTCTCGCCAGCACTCCTTTTAATGTTAGCACACTGATGATAGTTACTAAACAGGCTTTTTGTTTTGTCCGTCAAGATCCCAGGACCTGAAAGAACTCGTACCCTGCCAGAAACATCTCCACCTGATGGACCTGAGTCTCTACCTGCTTCTTCATCATCCACACCACCAATGGCCACACCCACTACTTCACCATCAGCCGTCAGACCAGCAGTCTCACCTGCTGCCCCCCCAGCAATTCATGTAGGTCCAGCCCTGTCCCCCGCACCATCAGCCATCAGACCTCCGGCCTCACCCGCTGTCGCCCAGGTCACACCGCCTGCTCCTACAGCACCCATCGGCATGCCACCGGTCACATCTAGTGCAAGTTCCCAGTCCCCTCCCCTTGGCGTCATGTCCCTGTCTTCGACGATGGACGGTGATGCGGGATCACCGAGGACAGACACGAACCTATCACTCGTAAGTTATTGTAAAGCAATAATACATTTGTATGTACTTTTGATAATTCACACCAAAGTAAAGAGTAATCCTAGTTAAAAAGTCATCCTTTTAGTTTTCAAAGCTAACCTCAGTGAAATATGTAAATGGTCATTCTTGTCAACCAACAGGAGGCAAGTTTGGATCCTGCACAGTGGGTGAACGCTGGCACCCCAGAGGTAAGTCTTAGTTCTGTGATAAGTCGCATTTAGGATGTTTAGCAAATATTGATATTTTGAGACATTTTCATTTCATGCAAAATTTGTACCTTCTAGGTCTTTTACAGAAGGGCCCGTATGGAACCACTCAACAGGTCTGTCATAGGTTTACAAACAGGTACCGTGTGTGACACTGCATTCACATAAACAGTCTCAATACTCATCTTTAAATTTGACAGAGAATATCAGAATACACACGTAGATTACCAAAACCAGTAGTCTGCAAAGACATTTGGGTCCAAAAAAGGCCTGACTATGTAATACTGACGCTGACAAATAAAACAAATCTGAGCTTTTAGGACTCCTGTCAATGACCTTGTTATTGCGGACCCTGAGGAAGCGGAGGAGGACGACATTATTGCAGTTCCATTTGAAAGTGACAGTCCTCCGTCGGTACGTTCAATTCTTTTACACTGCATTCAACTGGGAGAATAGTTTATTTTTATATGTAATTTTTAAGGACACAATACATTACACATACACTATAATAAAAGAATGAGATATTGCCACTATTTAAAAAGGAAATTCAAAGACCAGACCAACCTTTTTTGCCAGTC
>NW_025742791.1:0-5450 GCF_021292245.1 Micropterus dolomieu | reverse complement strand
AACACTCAGAGGGAAGGAGGTTTTATTGAGGGTTCACGGAGGGGGCTAGGGAAGAGGTGAGGGAGGAGAGGTGGACGCCAGGGGACGCGGGCACGGAGGACCGAGGAGCAGGCGAGGCACGGGTGGTGAGGCGAGGAGCAGGGAGGAGCCGGGAGGGCGCCGTGGAGGAAGCCCGAGAGGTGAGGACCAGAGGATGAGCCCAGCCGACTGAACGGATGACGAGGGTGAGTGAACCTGGGAGGGAAAACAGACAGAAAGACAGGGTTAGTGACTGGAGCGGCAAAATGCAGGGAAAATGAGAAAAAACAAGGAACATGAGAGCCTGGACGTTGAGGTGGCACCGGGTAAGGAGCAACGACGATCAAGCGAGGATGGTGTGGAGAACCGGGGTTGAAATACAGGCTGGGATGAGGTTGATTACTGGCAGGTGTGGCAGGCTGACGAGGTGGCTGATGAGGTGCAGGTGTAGGTAGTTGGCTGGGCTCAGGAGCCGAGGGAGACAGGCAGAGCAAAACAATGGGTGAAATAAAGTGAGAAAAAATAAGTAAAACCAGGACACTCACCGTCAGCTGGGCTGTCCCCACAACAGGGCCCCCCCCTCAACGGACGCCCCCAGGCGGCCCACCCGGCTTGTCAGGATGAGCCCTGTAGAAGTCAGTCAGGAGGGACTAGTCCAAGATCTGGCTGGAGGGAACCCAGGAGCGCTCCTCTGGGCCGTAACCGGCCCAGTCCACCAGGTAGCGGTATCCCCGACCTCTACGGCGCACGTCCAGGAGCCGGCGCACCGTGTAGGCGGGGTGACCATCAATCATCCGTGGAGGGGGAGGTGCTCCGTACCACTGGTACGGAGAGGGAGCTAGTGGCGACAGGCTTGATTCTAGAGACGTGGAAAACGGGGTGGACTTTCAGGTGGGACGGGAGGGTTAGGCGTACTGCAGAGGGGTTAACGATGGCCTCAATGGGATAGGGGCCGATGAATCGGGGGCCGAGCTTCTTGGAAGGGACCTGTAGGGGAAGGTCCCTGGAGGAGAGCCAGACTCGCTGCCCAGGCCGGTAGGTGGGTGCAGGGGCCCGGTGGCGGTCTGCCAGTTGACGGCCACCTCCTCCTCCAGGGACGGGAACGGGGGGGCTGGTAACCCAAGGCGCACATGAAGGGGGACATACCAGTGGCAGCGCTGACCTGGGAGTTGTGAGCGTACTCGATCCAGGGGATGTAGGAACTCCAGGAGGTGGGGCTGCGGTACGCCACACATCTGAGTGCCGCCCCCAGGTCCTGGTTGGCCCGCTCGGTCTGTCCGTTGGTTTGGGGGTGATAGCCCGAAGAGAGACTGGCAGTGGAACCAAAGGCACGGCAGAAGGATTTCCAGACCTGGGATGTGAACTGGGGGCCCCGGTCCGAGACGATGTCCAGAGGGATTCCATGGAGGCGGAAGACGTGGTCGACAAGCAGGCGGGCAGTTTCCAGAGAGGAGGGGAGTTTGGGTAGGGGAATGAAGTGGGCAGACTTAGAAAAACGGTCAACGACAGTGAGAATGGTGGTGTTTCCGTTTGAGCTGGGGAGACCAGTGACAAAGTCCAGGGCGATATGGGACCAGGGACGACCGGGGACCGGGAGGGGGCGAAGCAGACCGGCGGGCGGTTGATGGGAGGGTTTGGCGCGGGCACACACCTCACAAGCCGCCACAAAGGCTCGACAGTCCCTCTCTATCGAGGGCCACCAGAACCGTTGGCGGAGCAGAAAGAGGGTGCGGGCCATCCCAGGGTGGCAGCTGAACTTGGAGGCGTGCGCCCACTGGAGGACCTGGGAGCGCACATACGACAGGACGTAGAGGCGGTTTTGGGGGCCGGTGCCAGGCCCGGGATCAGTGGACTGGGCTCGGCGTACGGTGGACTCCACTTCCCAGACCAGAGAGCGGTAGAATGGTGTCGGGGGGTTTAAGGCGGTGTCGGTGGAGTGGAGCCGGGAGAGAGCATCGGGTTTGGTGTTGCGGGATCCGGGCTGGTAGGAGAGGGTGAAATTGAACCGGGTGAAGAACAGGGCCCATCGAGCTTGGCGGGAGTTTAGTCTTTTGGCGGTTTGAATGTAGGCGAGGTTCTTGTGATCCGTCCATACCAGGAATGGGTGTTCTGCTCCCTCCAGCCAGTGCCTCCACTCCTCCAACGCCAATTTGATGGCCAGGAGCTCCCGGTCCCCCACGCTGTAGTTCCTCTCAGTGGCAGTGAGGCGGCGTGAGAAGAAGGCGCAGGGGTGGAGCTTGTTGTCCACCGGGGAGCGCTGGGAGAGGGTAGCGCCGACGCCCACGTCCGAGGCGTCCACCTCGACAACGAACTGGAGGGAGGGGTCGGGGTTGATGAGGACAGGGGCGGAGGTGAACAGGGTTTTGAGTCGGGTGAAGGCTGCTGCGGCCTCTGGAGACCAGGTAAAAGGGACTGAGGAGGAAGTGAGGCGAGTGAGGGGGGCAGCGACGGTGCTGTAATTCCGGATGAAGTGGCGATAAAAGTTAGCAAACCCTAGGAAACGTTGCAGCTGTTTAACGGAGTTGGGGGTTAGCCAATCGGCGACTGCCTGGATTTTGGACGGGTCGGCACGGAGCCGCCCTTTTTCAATTATGAACCCGAGGAACTGGATGGTGGGGACGTGAAACTCACACTTTTCGGCCTTGACGAAGAGCCTGTTCTCCAGAAGCCACTGCAGCACGAGGCGAACGTGTTCTGTGTGCTGGGTCGCGTCGCGGGAGAAGATCAGGATATCGTCGAGGTAGACGAAAACGAAACGGTGGAGGAAATCACATAGGACGTCGTTGATCAGGGCTTGGAAAACGGCGGGGGCGTTGGTGAGTCCGAAGGGCATAACGAGGTATTCGTAATGGCCGAGGGGGGTGTTAAAGGCGGTTTTCCACTCGTCCCCCTCCCGGATCCGCACCAGATGGTAGGCGTTCCTTAGATCTAATTTAGTGAAAATAGTGGACCGGGAGAGGGAGTCGAAGGCAGAGTCCATGAGGGGCAGCGGATACTTGTTTTTGACGGTGATGGCGTTGAGCCCCCGGTAATCGATGCAAGGGCGGAGACTGTTATCTTTTTTCGCGACAAAGAAAAAAACGGCGCCCAACGGGGACGAGGAGGGGCGAATGATGCCGGCTTCAAGGGAGTCTTTAATATACTGCTCCATAGACTCCCTCTCCGGGCGCGACAGGTTGTACAGGTGACTGGAGGGGAGAGGCGCGTCCGGGAGGAGGTCTATGGAGCAGTCGTAGGGGCGGTGGGGGGGTAAGGACAGGGCCTGGTCTTTACTAAAAACCAGTGCAAGGTCATGGTACTCTTTGGGCACCCCGGAGAGGTCTGAGGGGATGGGCGGCGGGGCAGGCGGAGCACGATTACCGGGGGCTCGAGCAGACAAAAGGCAGGACGCGTGACAGTTGGAGCTCCAATTCCTGATCTTCCCCCGCGACCAGTCGACGTTGGGGTTGTGAGCGACAAGCCAGGGGAGACCGAGGACTAGGGGTGCGGACGGGGAGGAGATAAGGTGAAAGGAGAGGGACTCATGGTGGTTTCCAGAGGTGATGAGTTGAAGCGGCTGGGTATGATGGGTGACGGTGGTGAGGGGCTGGTCAGTGAGACCTGTAGCACGGAGGGGAGCGTCAAGGGGGATCTAGAAAATTTTCATCGGCGCCAGAGTCTATAAGGGCCCCGAGGGAGAGAACTACGTCTCCCCACGTGACTGTGGCGTCGAGTGGGGAGCGGAGATGGGGTGAAGGGTTTCGGCTCGTCAGTAGCCCCAAAACTACTGACGAGCCGAATCTTTTGGCCGCACGGGGCAGGCAGGCAGGAGGTGGCCGTGCTTGTCGCAATATATACACTCACCGGCCAGACGGCGCCGTTCGCGTTCCTCCGGGGAGAGGCGAGCGCGACCAAACTGTGTGGACTCTGGAGGAGCGTCGGGGGAAGGCAAAGGCGGCGCCGGCTGTGCCGTGGGGCCCGGCGGTGTAGCAGAGTGTGGCGCGGGGGACGGCAAAACAGAGGCCCGGGGTGGTGTGAGGCCAGAGCGGGAGGTGGCAGACCCGCGAGCGAGGCGGTCCCTGGCCCTTTCCCGCAAACGGTTATCCAGATCAGTGGCCACCTCGATCAGAGAATCAAGGTCCGCCGGCACGCCCCTAGTGGCCAGTAGATCCTTAATACGATCGCTGAGGCCATCCAGGAAGACGCACCGGAGGGCCTCGCTGTTCCAGCCCGACTTGGCCGCCAGAATGCGGAAATCGACAGAATACTCCGCCACACTGTGATCGTTCTGGCGGAGGGAGATAAGCCGCCTAGGCGCCTCCCTCCCCCGCACAGGGTGATCGAAAACTCTCAGCATCTCCTCCACGAAGGAGGAGTAGGAGGAGAGGACGTGAGGCTGGCCCTCGCTGACTGCCGCGTACCAGGAGAGAGCCCGGTCGCGGAGCAGCCCAGCGATGTAACAAACCTTGGCCTCGTCGGACTGGAAACTTGCTGGCTGGCTCACACTAGGGCGCACTGTACCAGGAAGCCATTGCACGTGCCTAAAACACTAGAGAATTTGTCCGGGTGGGAGACTGGCGATTTGCGAGGGAACGGAGCGCCAGCGGGGGGGCACGGGCTTAAGTCAGCGGCCAGGGAGTGAGGCGGATAGTGAGAGGGGGACCAGGGCTGCGTGAGGGGGGGGATCAGGGAGGCGCGCACCGAGGCACTGCACCTCTTCAGTCAGGAAGCCAAGCGCGCCCGACACGGACTGGAGATGAGCCGCGTGTCGGCCGAGCATGGCTCCCTGAGAGGCCACAGCGCGAAGGACTTCTTGGGGTATAGTGCCGGTGGAAGGGGGGGGGAAGGGGGAGCGTGCTGGGTCCATGATGGCTTGATCGTTCTGTTAGAGGACGGGACAGAAAGGACCCAAACGCAACACTCTGAGGGAAGGAGGTTTTATTGAGGGTTCACGGAGGGGGCTAGGGAAGAGGTGAGGGAGGAGAGGGGGACGCCAGGGGACGCGGGCATGGAGGACCGAGGAGCAGGCGAGGCACGGGTGGTGAGGCGAGGAGCAGGGAGGAGCCGGGAGGGCACCGTGGAGGAAGCCCGAGAGGTGAGGACCGGAGGATGAGCCCAGCCGACTGAACGGATGACGAGGGTGAGTGAACCTGGGAGGGAAAACAGACAGAAAGACAGGGTTAGTGACTGGAGCGGCAAAATGCAGGGAAAATGAGAAAAAACAAGGAACATGAGAGCCTGGACGTTGAGGTGGCACCGGGTAAGGAGCAACGACGATCAAGCGAGGATGGTGTGGAGAACCGGGGTTGAAATACAGGCTGGGATGAGGTTGATTACTGGCAGGTGTGGCAGGCTGACGAGGTGGCTGATGAGGTGCAGGTGTAGGTAGTTGGCTGGGCTCAGGAGCCGAGGGAGAGAAGAGGAGAACACAGGGAGGCAGGCAGAGCAAAACA
>NW_025742790.1:0-4557 GCF_021292245.1 Micropterus dolomieu | reverse complement strand
GTGTAATGAAGCTAAAATAGGAGTAATGTGGTCATATTTCTTTGTTCTGGTTAAAAGCCTGGCAGCTGAGTTCTGGACAGTCTGGAGTCGATCAATAGATTTTTGGGTTAAACAGGTGAAAAGGCTGTTGCAATAATCCAGGCGTGATGAGATGAAGGCGTGTAAAATAGTCTCGGTGTCCTTAAAAGTGAACATAGATCGAATTTTAGCTATATTTCTAAGTTGATAAAAACATGATTGAACAAGCTTTGTGGTGTGCTGCTCGAAATTTAAATTACTATCAAACCAAACACCAAGGTTCTTTGCCACTGGCTTAATGTGATTTACTAGGGAACCAGCAGATGGCAGTATTTGATTTGCCATCTGCTGGGACCCGATGACCAGGCTTTCTGTTTTGTCTGAGTTCAGCTGGAGGAAATTATTTGACATCCATTTTTTAACTTCACAAAGGCAGTTGTTAAGTGAACTCAGCATTCCAGGGTCTGTGGATCTGACGGGCAAGTATATTTGTGTGTCATCAGCATAAATATGAAAAGAAATGCCATGTTTATGGATAATATGTCCAAGGGGAAGCAGATACAAGGAAAACAAAATGGGTCCTAAGACCGACCCCTGAGGCACACCATATTTAACTGGACAGAATGAAGAGACATAGTTGTTTACAGACACGCAAAACTTCCTATTTGACAGGTAGGATGAAAACCATTCTAGGGCAGTACCAGAGATCCCCACCCAGTGCCTCAGTCTGTCTAACATGATGTTGTGATCAATGGCGTCAAAAGCAGCGCTAAGGTCCAGGAGTACCAGGACTGAGCACATGCCTTCATCAGCAGACATTAAAAGGTCATTGGTGACTTTAAGCAGGGCAGTCTCAGTGCTGTGGTACTTCCTGAAGCCAGATTGAAACTTTTCAAAAGTTTTGTTATTTTCCAGTACAGTGAGCAGCTGTTTGGACACAATTGAAAACAACAGAATCTATTACTTTCAGTAAAAACTTTGTAGGTATTTCATCAAGTGGGCTTGAGGACACTCTCATTTGTGATACTGTTTTTAAAAGCTCAGACAAGTCGATGGGATAAAACTGGTTAAAACTCTCTTGTTGCGCGTGGGACCTCTGAGTAAGAGGCCACGGGGGTAATAGAGGCTCTGATTGACACCACCTTATTGGTAAAATAAGATAAAAACAATTCACAGTCATCATTACTTCCAGCTGAGGCACAAGGAGGGGTTGGGTTTACCAGCTGATCCACAGTCTTAAACAGAAACCTGGGATTGTGTTTATGTGTAGTAATGAGTTAACCTTAACCATGTTATTGTAGTTAATTAATAAATCCTTCAGACTGAGGTAATGGACTTGGAGAGCGGATTTTTTCCATCTGCGCTCTGCTTTCCTGCATTCCCTTTTGAGGCTGCGAATGCTGTCATTTATCCAGGGTTGCTTACTAGCTTTAGACGTAGGCCTAACCTTTAGAGGAGCAGTAATATTTAGTAACAAGCAGATATGATTGAAGTGATCGACCAGATTGTTGGTGTTGGAATCAGACAGGTGTTTGCTTTGGCTCTGAAAGAATGCGCAAAACTTTGAAACACTTTGTTCATTAAAGATGCGAGAACACACGGAGCTTGGTGAGGCGGCATGAGTAACAGGCGAATCGCAGCTAAAAACAACACATCTGTGGTCAGATATGGTCATTTCCACTAATCACTAAGGAAATGCTGACACCCAGGGTAAAAAGACCAAGTCCAGTGTATGACCACGGTTATGGGTTTGCCCTTTGACATGTTGTTTGAAGTTAAAAGAAGTGGCCATATTTAAAAAGTCAGTTGCATTAACATTGGTGGGGTCATCAACATGAATATTAAAATCGCCACAAAGAACAATTCTGTCATAATTTAAAACCAGAGTAGATAAAATTCAGGAAGTTCTGATAAAAATCCTCCAGGCAGTAAGTTGTGAAGAAAACTTTACACAACATTCAGTATTACTGTAATGTTTCTAGTAATAGGCCTACCGCTAATACTGCTTTAAGATCACTACTTTACCATTACTACCATTTAAAGGGTACCCAGTCATGAGGAGTAGCTACTGCTCAGCTTGTGAAACAGCAGTCTGCTCTGTCAATAACCTGATGATGCCATCAGTTATAACCACCATTAATCAAGTGATAACATTCGAAGCGGGTGGTTTTAACTTTATAAGTAACTTTATAAATAAGCCTTACAAACTGGGGGTTGTGGAGTTTAATAAGACATCAGTCTTTCCCAGGCATTGACGCTCTAGTGAAAAGATCCCTTTAAATTGAATCATGGGAAGAGTGGGATCCAGTGTTTATGGGGTTTAATCCATATTGAGACATTTATATCACAAGTTTTTCTTTTATTAATCTGCATTTCCCCAAGACGAGTGTTTTACAAGTGCTTCAACTTCAATATTCATTTTACAACTAATAATACTACATAAATACTGCTGTTACTACCACAAATAGTACTTATATTACTCCTTCTAATGCTATCACTGATCTTAGCACACTGAAAAAAAAGCAATTTCTCATCTTGAAACAACAATCAGGTGCCCATGTGAATACTGAAACATGTTTTGCTGCCTGTAATCATTCCTCCTGTTAATACTGACCATTAAGAGATCCTTTTGTAATGTGCTTTGAATGTAAGAGATGGGAGACAAAATGTACAACCTTAGTTCTGTGTAGAAATGTGTTCAAAAGTTTATCTAAAGCAAATTTGTGCCTTTAGCAGTCTGAGTTAGTCAAATCAAGTGGGTAATTTCCTGTCTCTAACTGACTTTTTAATATAAAACAGAGGGATGTTTGTAATGAAAATATTGTAACTTTGAAAGATCTCTTCTTCATAACTCAGACTGGTTATATTTACAGTATATGTGTTGTTTAGTCTCAGCAGGACTTTTGCCAGACAAGAAAACAAACAGCAGAGGTCGCTGCTATCAGCAGGTGGCTTGTTGTTTGGGGATTCTTTGTGTCATTTTGCTGTTGGGCATCATAGCAGTCTGTGTCTACAGTAAGTATACAAAACAGGTAGTCTATGCAGTACCTCAGACTCAGACATGAGGCAGAACTTGAAGAATAACAGCACCAGTTTTCCTCTGTAACATTACTATAACCGTAACCAGAGGATCTATTAACAGGTTGTTTTACGAAACATGTCTGTCAGTAATTGTTTTCTAAATCTGTTAGGAACAAAGTTCATTTCTGGACACACTAATCAATTTAGAAATGTATGCAGAAAATAATTATTAAGACTGTTCTTGTTTATGCGCTTTTTATTTTCAACAATGTGCAACCATTTAGTCCAAGATCTGCCCATTGTAATGTACAGAGCAGCATCCGGACAAATATTAAAGCCACCTGCTCTTGGGTTTGTCAGCATCAAAGACAAATTTGGATGGGTGGTCGCAGCATTAGTGGAAAATACAGACATGTATGCATAAAAGGGAAGTCTGGATTTTTCTTATTGTCAACATATCCCATGATCAGCCCCAAACCAACAGTGAATTGATCCTACAAACAAATATATCTGTGTATCACAGCCTGATATCTTATTCTGCTGTGCCAATTACATCAACTATTAAAAACACTTCAGTGAGCCACACTGTTGCACTGGGTGACATGTTCCTTCACAACAATGATCTTTTGAGTCAGTCCCACAGACATCGTCCTGCTGCCATAAAGCTACAGCACAAAATTGGCAGTTGAAAAAAATTGCCCAACAAATCCACTATTCACTGTTTGATTAATTATTCCTTACAATTACAGTGCCTAGATGTCAAATATTTAAGGCTTCAGCAGGAACCAAAAGGCTTGGGAAACACGGAAAACATTGATTGTTTGTTATATTATTTTCATGGGGTCTGTTGATTTCATAAATTAGAGAAACATAATGAGAGCCTACAAATCCCAAAAGACTGAAAAACCTGAAGTTAAAAGTTCTGACTGCCAGTCAGTCAGAACTGACGAAGTCCTTTGGATGAGGGACGAAACGTCTTCCAGTATCTTCAACCAAGTCCAGTGGCCCTTGACTTTAACCTTCGTTGGAATACTGAAGTTAAAAAAGTTTCCCAAAGTGGGAACATTACAATGGCAAAATTTCATTATTACTATCACTTAATAAGAACATTTTCCATTTGCAGTTACTACATTAAGTCAAGAAAGAGAAAATGAAAACTTGAGGAGGGAACAGAACGTCTCGGGTTACGTATGTAACCCTGGTTCCCCGAGAAGGGGAACGAGACACTGCGTCGGTTACGACACTATGGGAACGCCTCTAGGCGAAGCAGGTCTGAACGTGAATGAAATCACTCCAATCCTATTGGCTTATTGCTAGAACGGTAAGGTGTGACGGAATAACCGGAGGAGTATAAAGCACACCTGTACACACTCATCATTAGCTTAAAACTATGAAGCAGGCGCTTCAGGCGGGGAGAGAGGTGCGGCGGGCCGACGCAGTGTCTCGTTCCCCTTCTCGGGGAACCAGGGTTACATACGTAACCCGAGACGGTCCCCTTTGAGGGAACTCGAACTGCGT
>NW_025742789.1:0-10060 GCF_021292245.1 Micropterus dolomieu | reverse complement strand
TCTCCATCCCTGTCTTGATAGGTAACAGAAAAAGAATGGTGAATGTGTTAAAAAACAGGAAGCACTCAACATATCCTGCAAATTTAGTATTAATTCCTCGTCAGCCGCAGCCTGTCGAAAAAAGTGGGCCAGATAATGTTTTTAACACACTAAAATTAGCTTTGTTAAACTTTAGGTCTTTGGCAGGAAAAACATTTTTAATCAATGATTTTATAATCACTCACAATCTTAATTTCATGTTTTTAACTGAAACTTGGTTGGACCAAGATAACAGTGCAGCTGTCCTTATCGAGTCTACCCCTCCCAACTTCAGTTTTATGAGTGAAGCTAGAGTGCATAAGAGAGGAGGTGGAGTTGCCATTTTGTTTAATGACTCCCTCCAATGCAAAAAGATGTCTTATGGGAATTTTGCTTCTTTTGAATATGTGGCTCTTCAGCTGAATTCCTCTTCTCGAGCTATTTTTCTAAATATCTACAGGCCCCTTAAATACTGTGCAAACTTTTTTGATGACTTTGGTGAACTGCTGTTTATAATCTGTATTGACTTTGACTGTGTGGTTATTGTTGGTGATTTTAACATCCATGTTGACAACCCCCAGGGATGAGGGACTAAAGAACTGTTTTGTGTTCTTGATAATTATGGACTGACTCAACATGTGACGAGGCCCACGCACAAAAAGGGGCACACTTTGGACTTGGTCATCTCCAAGGGTCTGGATATTTCCAAGGTTGTGGTGACTGATGTTGCTCTCTCTGATCATTCCTGTGTTTTCTTTGAGAGTGCTATCTACGTGCACACAAATGTTAAAACAGAGGTGATCACAAAACGGCATATCACTATTGAAAAATTTATTGAGGCTTTCTCCTCAACACCCGCCCTCTCACGGGTCTCAGTCAATGAGCTTGTAGATAATTTCAGTTCTAAAATTACAAATGTTATTGATGCCATTGCACCAGCCAAGGTGAAGGTGGTCTCTGGTAAGAGAAGATCTCCATGGAGAAATGCCATGCTGGTTAGAACTCAAAAAAGAGAGTGTCGAAAAGCTGAATGCAGGTGGCGGAAAACAAATCTCCAGGGTCATTATGACTTCTATAAAGAGAGACTTCGCATTTATAATTTAGAACTGAGAAATGCATGGCGGTCCTTCTTCTCTGACATCATCACCAAAAACACTAATAATGCACGTGCCCTGTTTGCTACTGTCGACAGGCTAACCAACCCTCCTATGACTTCTATCCACCAGGGCCTGCAATGAATTTGCTTCCTTCTTCACAGACAAAATTAAAACAATTAGATAAGCAATCACCTCCATGTCAGTAACAGGATATGTCTTGTCCCTGTGTCCACTTAAAAACAATTCATATAGCATGAGACAATTTGATTCTATTAACCATAAAAACCTGGAGGACATAATACAACATCTGAAATCCTCCTCATGCTGCCTTCATATTCTGCCAACAGGTTTTTTTCAAAAATGTTTCTAAATGCATGGCCTCAGATTTACTACAAATTGTCAACATGTCTCTTCTCTCAGGTTTTTTCCCCACAGGCCCTAAAAACTGCAGTCATTAAGCCACTCTTAAAAAGGAGCAATCTAGACAGTTCACTAATGAGCAATTATAGGCCCATATCAAATCTGCCATTTTTAAGTAAAATCATTGAAAAAGCTGTTTTTCAACAGCTTAGTGATTTCTTGGCACTAAATAACTGTTTTGATGTCTTCCAGTCAGGTTTTCGACCACACCACCGCACTGAGACGGCTCTTTTTAAGGTCTTCAATGACATCCATTTAAACACATACAGTGGCAGAATTTCAGTCTTAGTATTATTGGATCTCAGTGCTGTATTCGACACGGTCGACCACAACATATTACTAGACAGACTTGAAAACTGGGTTGGACTTTCTGGCACAGTACTAAAATGGTTTGAATCCGACTTAAAGGACAGGGACCACTTTATGTCTATAGGTAATTACACATCTGAGCTGACAAAAATGACGTGGAGTTCCCCAAGGCTCCATTCTGGGACCTCTTTTGTTTAACATTTACATGCTTCCACTGGCTCAGATTATGAAAAACAACAAAATATGTTACCATAATTATGCAGATGACACACAGATTTATATAACCATTTCACCAGGGGACTATGATCCCATACAGGCGCTGAGTAACTGTGTTGAGCAGGTCAACGATTGGATGTGCCAGAATTTTCTTCAATTAAACAAGGATAAAACTGAAGTTATTATTTTTGGAGCCAGGGAGGAACGATTGAAAGTCAGTGCTCGACTTCAATCTGTAATGTTAAGAACAACAAATCAAGCCAGAAATCTTGGTGTAGTCATGGACTCAGACCTGAATTTGAGGAGCCATATTAAGACAATTACATCACCTGAAGAATATATCAAGGATTAAAGGACTTATATCTTAGCAGGACCTGGAAAAGCTTATTCATGCATTTATCTTCAGTCGACTTGACTACTGTAACAGTGTCCTTACAGGGCTCCCTAAGAAATCCATCAGACAGCTGCAGCTGATTTAGAACGCTGCTGCTCGAGTCCTCACTAAGACCAAAAAGGTGGATCAAATCACTCCAGTTCTGAGGTCTTTACATTGGCTTCCTGTATGTCAAAGAATTGATTTCAAAATCCTGCTGTTAGTTTATAAAGCACTAAATGGTTTAGGGCCAAAATACATTTCTGATCTTCTGCTTCGTTACGAACCATCCAGACCTCTCAGGTCGTCTGGGACAGGTCTGCTTTCTGTCCCCAGAGTCAAAACTAAACAAGGAGAAGCAGCGTTCAGTTATTATGCTCCGTATATTTGGAACAAACTCCCAGATAACTGCAGGTCTGCACATCTGCACCAAACTGTACATGTAGGATGAGAGTCCCGCCCTGAACACATGTACATGCCGACATTCACCCACAGTCATAGCGCCACCTGCTGGCAACAGGAAGTGACTTTTAACGAAGCAGCCCCCGCCGCACGTTTCACCTACGTGCACGAATTTTCTGTGGTGCGTGTATCTTGTCCAGACGCACAAAAAAGCCTCTTGGAGCGATGCCCTAAACCCAACAGGAAGTCGGCCATTTTGAATTTTACGTCACATTTTGGATGATTTACACACTTCGTATTTTAACAAACTCCTCCTAGGGATTTAGTCCGACCGACTTCAAATTTCTGCTGTGCCTTCTAAAGGCATTGAAGATGAAAAGTTGTGCTATCTGTGAGTTTTCGTCAATGGGCGTGTCCGTGGCGTGGCGTCAAAGATCAACTCTTCGCCATGACACAGGAAGTTGTTGTAACTTCAGTGTACATGCTCACATCTGAACCAAACTTTACGTGCTTGATAACTCTCCCACCCCGCAGACATCTACACACCAATACCGATTTATATTCATAGCGGCAAGTGCTATGTAGCTCCACATAGGGGACACAGGAAGTGACATATAACACCTTCATGCGGTGTCGGAACCGCGTAGCAAATTTACAGCCGCACCGGCAGATCTCCAGAATGTGCAACGCGGCCGTCTCACAACCGGACGCGTTACAAGTGAGAGGGCCCGCCCAACGCTGCTTGCAGCTTTAATTAAGATTTTTCTTTTTATTGATAACTTACACTGCACTGTAACTTTTACTGTCCTGTTTTCTTTTTCTTTGTTTTTAGCTTCTTATCATTGTTTTTAATTAAATATTTACACAGTGAGAAATGAGTGGGTAATTGAGTTGGGGGATTATGGGAGTGAGATTGAACAGAGTGAAGGAAGTGGTCTTAAATCTCGCGCCCGAGTGATTTGCAGGAACCTCTGTCCAGCTGTAAACGCGCAGGTGGGTCCAGAGTATAACTGGATCAAAGTGGCCTGCTGACAGACATGTCCTGGTTTCTCTGTAGTGTTCGAGGGTTTTTGGAGTTTCAGTGGACCCAAAGATTGCTGTGGACCCAAGTACAGACTAGCTAGAGAGAGTAGATTAATTGTACTTCTCTGTTTATTCTTTTTTCAGAATAATTGTAACTCAATTATTTGCTCATCCCCTCAGCCTGTTTTTATTTTCCATTTAACTCTTTTAACCCTGATTGTAACACTGTAACCTTTATTATATTTTATGTTGCTTTGAAACTTTTTAATATTTCCCTGTTGCTTTTATGTTTTATGTAAAGCACTTTGATTTACCTTGTTGTTAAAATGTGCTATACAAATAAACTTGCCTTGCCTTTTACGAGCCATACTATTGTTTCACAGCTCCTGACTGGTAAACAACCTGGCCTGTTTGAGAGCGATGTGCTCATATTTGTTTTTCTGTCTGTAGAATACGGACCTCCGGAAAAAGTTTTTTTTAACCATCTAAATAATCTGCAAGCAAACATTGTCCTACTACAGGAGACTCATTTTCCCAAGACAGCAGATAAACTAACCTCACCACAGTTTCCTCACTCGTACTCAGCCTGTTATAACTCAAAACAAAGGGGTTTCACCATTATGATAAATAGAAAAACACACTTCAATCATAATACCACTACTATTGATCCAGAGGGTCGATTCATTATTGTTAACATTTCGATTCAAAATACTCCTTTATGCATTGTTAACATCTATGGCCCAAATGTTGACGACCCCTCCTTTTTTCATGCTTTCTTCAACTCACTCTCTGCTCACTCAGACACAGCTCTTATATTAGGAGGGGACTTCAACATGGTATGTAATCCAGCAGTTGACAGGCTCAGTACGGCAGGTGGTCACCGTATTTGGAAATCCTTAAACAATACATGAGCGATTTTGGTCTTTGTGATGTTTGGCGTTCTTACCACCCCACTCTTAGAGAATATACCTTCTTTTCACCAGTCCACCACTCATATTCTCGCCTTGACTATTTTTTGGTTAGCAGCTCAGTTATGACAGACATTTCCAACACTCAGATTCACCCTATCACTATCAGTGATCATGCACGTTTCTATCACTCTTACTAAAAAAAGGGTCACACGGCCAACTAGAAGTTGGAGATTTAATGCATCATTGCTTAAAGACCTAGATTTTATAAGTTACTTCAAAAAGGAGTGGGCAATATATATGGAAACTAATGACCTGCCAGGAACCTCGCCATGTCTTCTTTGGGAGGCAGCAAAAGCAGTCACGAGAGGTAAAATAATCTCCTATTCATCATACAAAAAAAAGAAAGAGAGATCTTGTGAATTAGAGCTAGAACAAAAAATAAAAACATTAGAAACTACCCTTGCTAACTCCCCACAGGAACACATGCTGAATGATCTGAGAAAATCAAAACGTGAATTAAATGAAATTATTAATAAAAAGACCCAATTTCAGTTGCAAAGACTACGCTTGGAGAACTTTGAACATGGCAATAAATCCGGCATATTCTTAGCCAGCCAATTGAAATTGAATAAAGAAAAAATAACTATTTCCTCCTTAAAGGACTCAGCTGGGAATCTGACTTATAACCCAGAAGGAATCAACAATGCATTCAGAGATTATTATAAAAACTTATATACATCACAAATTGACCCATCTAGCTCTAACATCGATGCATTTCTGAACAATATAGATTTGCCAAGGTTAGATGAACAGATCAGGGCTCTGGATTCACCTGTTTCAATGGCTGAACTCCAGGAAGCTCTCTTACATATGCCGAATAATAAAGCCCCTGGGCCAGATGGTTTTCCCACTGAACTCTATAAGGAATTCTGGGAAATACTTGCGCCCACATTCTATAGGATGGTTATGTAAATTAGGAGTACTTGCATGTTGCCTCCAACAATGAACTCTGCTAATATCAGCCTGCTCCTTAAACCAGACAAAGACCCCACACTCCCATCCAGTTATCGCCCAATATCACTTATTAATGCAGATCTTAAAATCATCTGCAAAACCCTAGCAAGAAGGCTAGAGAAGGTCACTCCTGGTATAATACACTCTGACCAAACAGGATTTATTAAGGGCAGGCACTCCACCAACAATACACGTAGGCTACTTAATGTAATAGACTATGCCACTATTCATAACCTGGAAACAGTTGTTTCTTTAGATGCAGAGAAAGCATTTGACAGAGTAAATTGGAAATTTCTATTCACTACTTTATATAAATTTGGATTTGGAAACTCTTTCATAGATTGGATTAAAATCTTATACAGTTCCCCAAGAGCTTCTGTCAAAACAAATGATCATACTTCTCCATGCTTTAGTCTCCAGAGGGGTACCAGGCAGGGTTGCCCACTCTCTCCCTCGCTATTTGCTATTTTTATAGAACCGCTAGCAGCTGCTATCAGACAAAATAATAATATTAAAGGAATTCAAACAGAAAATATACACCACAAGATAAGCTTTTATGCAGATGATGTATTACTTTTCCTCCTAAACTCACAAACTTCTCTTTCTGAGATAATCACACTTATAAAATTATAAGTGATAAATTCTCATCCATCTCAGAATACTCCATTAGCTGGAGTAAATCCATAGTTTTACCTGTAAAGTGTGATTTCCAGAGTATATCTACCACACCGCTAAAGTCTGGGAATATTAAATATCTGGGTGTCAATATTTCCTCCAGGCTGTCAGAACTGACATGGCTAAACTACACGCCTTTACTTAAATCAATAGAGGATGACCTTGTACGGTGGACATCATTACCTATATCACTCATGGGAAGAGTCTCCACCATAAAAATGATGGTCCTACCTAAAATCAATTACCTGTTTTCAGTGTTACCCACCAAACCCTCTGCTGTCTGGTTTAAATCACTGGACTCAAACATCTCAAAATATTTGTGGAAAAATAAACCCCCACGAATCAGTTTAAAAACTATGCAAAAAGCAAAAGACTGGTGGTTTAGAACTGCCAAATTTTTATCATTACTTCCTGTCCAATAGACTACAGTATATCTCAAAATGGATCAATCAGAGCCCCCTGGACCACTCATGGATGGATATAGAACAAACATTCTGTAAGGAAATTAAAATTTCCGATATGCCATTCATCAGTTCCAGCATCAAACGTCATACCTGCTTTATAAAGCATTAACATAAGCACTTCCTTGGCAGCTTGGTGGGAACTTCTCAAAATATCTGGGTCTTCACCTATTTACAGATTTACCCCAGTCTGGAATATCCTGACATCCTGCAAAATAAGAAAACACTAAATTCCCCACTGTGGTATGACAAAGGGATAAGACATCTAGAGCATGTAATGCAAGGCAGTAACTTTATTCCATTCCAGGATCTAGTGGCACAATATGGAATTAGTCATAATAGATTTCTGGAATTTCAACAGTTTAAATCCATAATTCAGGCTAGATTTAAGGATAAAATAATGGACTTAGATTTACCTCCAATGATAACAGACTTTCTTAAACTCTCGCCTCCAAAACTGTTATCAAAAGTATACATGTTACTGTTAAAAACAGATAGTTCAATCTCTCTCCCATTCTTAAAGTGGGAGACAGATCTATCCATTAGTCCAGACCAAAACTTTTGGATGCAGATATGTTTAAATACCTTTAGAATGACTACAAATCCCAATCTACAACTTATACAGTATAAAACTCTCCATAGAACACACTATACTGGACAAAGGATGTTCAGAATGGGTCTTATGCAGTCAAACAGCCGGAACTGCTCAGGTAACATATCTGATAGTTACATGCATGCTATGTGGCAATGTACACCTGTTCAAAAGTTCTGGCAGAAGATATGTGAAGACCTATCGATATGGCTAAGTTACCCCGTCCCAGTTTCCCCATCACTCTGCGTGATGGGGGACCTAAGTGACATTAGTATAGAGGTTGACACATCATACATGCTTCTCACTGCCTTATGCATCGCCAAGAAAACTATCCTCATGAACTGGAAGGCCAAAAAGAATATAAGTATCACCCAATGTCGGAATCACCTTATAGATCACATTAGCATGGAGAAAATGTCTGCTATAAAAAAAAACAAATTGACACAATTCCAATCTCTCTGGTTCCCCTTGATCAACTTTATCACTTAATGGGGGTGGGTGTGTACTGCCTTGCTGGTGAGGGTCCCGTGCGGCCGGTAGGTGTGTCTGGGGTGGGTTGATTCTTGGATGCATCGCGGTGCGGGCGTGGGGGACTCGTTTTTGGGTTTTTTTTGAATGTTGGTTGATGGCGTGGTGTTGGCGGGGGGCGGTGGTGTGGTGCTCGGACTGCCTAGGGTGTGGGCTTGACGGGGGGACCGGTGTTTGCCCTGCATTCGGCGTGCCGCTGCTGCTGGTAGCCACTCTGCTTGGGTGTCGCACGGTTGTTGGTATCGGTGCGCGGCTGGTGATTTTGACTCGCGCGCTGTGCGGATGTGGTGGCGCTCGGTGCTTGGCTGCCTCTCTGTCCTGTCTGTGGATCTGGGTTGGGGGGAGGGGGCGGGTGGCGGGCATGGCGGTGGGGGTTGGCGGGGGGGGATGCTTGTGGTGGGTTTCGGTCCGGTGGTGAACGTGCACGGTGTAGCCGTGGGTGGGGTCTGTGGTCTCCCTGGCTCCTGTGCAGCGCATTACTTGGCTGTTGTGTGCCGTTAGTTAGATTGGTAGCGGGGTAGTGTTGTTTGGCTCACCTGTAGGTCGTTATTGGCTTGCGTGCTTGTCGGGGGTTGGGGGCATCAGGTGCGGGCCTGGACTGGGCTGGTGTGCGGCTCTGTCCTGTGTGCATGCTGTGCATCCTGATAATTGCATTTCGGTTCTCTGAGGGGTCTGGTGACTGGTTGTTGAAGGTTGGGGGACCGGGAAGAAGGGGTTGACGGGGTGGGTTGGGGGTGCGGGCTGGTCCTTTTTGAGCTGGTTGGGGGGTGTCTCCTCTGGATTTTAGTGCCCGGACTGGATGCTTGGTGGTTGTGCGGGGATCCTGTGTGGGGAGGGATTGTGCTTTGGGGTGTGTCGATGGTTGCTTTGCGGTCGCGTTGCGGCCCTCTGGATTGTGGTCGTGTTAAGTCCTAGGGGCTGTTGCTGCTGTCGCGGGGTGACTGCTGTCTCTTTTCTTTGGGGACAGTGTGTGTGTGTGTGTGTGTGTGTGTGTGTGCGCGCGTGAGGGATGCTTCGCTGCTAGGGAGGGAAGGGCGCGGGAGTGGGGATCTTCTGGCCTGACCTGGCCTGAGTGACATTGCCTCCTGGGTGTGGGCGGACCTTCGGGCTGCTTTATTGCGGCCTCGCCCTTCTTCCTCCCCCTCTGGCCGCCCCTCAATTTTAATTACACATTAGACACAGAGGGCTTGGGGGGTGGTAGGGTCACGATGGGAGGCTCCACTACCTGACAGTTGTGGGGTGCCTGTGTCACAACTACCCTCCCATTTTAA
Source organism: Micropterus dolomieu (assembly GCF_021292245.1). NCBI lineage: Eukaryota > Metazoa > Chordata > Actinopteri > Centrarchiformes > Centrarchidae > Micropterus > Micropterus dolomieu. The sequence continues at coordinate 750 of NW_025742789.1, read as the reverse complement.
CTGCACCTTAGTTACCACACACCTTATCTTTACTCCACCATACACCACTTCACAATCCATGACATGCATCCAACACAAAACAATACATTTACAGAGGCAGGCAGAGGGGTTGAAGAAGTGGGGGAGATTCTCATTGGCCTCGTGTCCTGCCCCTGGAGCCCCGGGTGTTGGGGGTGCTGTGGGGTTGGTGACGGCCTTGCCTGATCTGTGGGTGGGCTGGGGCTCCCCTGGCGTGGGGGCCCGCTCTTGACCTAGGGATCTGGGGACTCAGGCTTGTGGCTTTTGCTCATTTCTGGGCGGGTGGTATGCCCCTGGGCCTGGGGGCCCGTTGTCTCCTCTCCTCGCCTGGGCCCTCTTCTGGACTGGACTGTACTGGACTGTTTCTTGTTTTCATTTTTATCTTAGTTAGTTCTCATAGTCTTACTATGTCAGCTGTTTATTGCTGCTGTTCGGCTGGTTGTCTTTTACTATTATTATTATTTTTATTGTTTGTTTTTGTTTGTGTTTGTTTGTTGTTGTTTTTCTCCTCCCCAAGCCCCCCTCTCTGTTCTATTGCAGGATTTGTTGCTTTCTGCAATTGGTGTTTCCCACTGCTTTTCCCTGTTGTCCCCACCTTCCATCCCCCTTTCCCCCTTCTCTTACAGGTCTTGTCCTTTCTCTGTGCTGTCTGTTTGTGCCCCCCCATCCCCGTGTCTGCCCCCCTGTCCGGCCCGGTGACAAATCAATACATAATTAAATAAATAATAAAAC
>NW_025742788.1:3248-6344 GCF_021292245.1 Micropterus dolomieu | reverse complement strand
TAAGAGAACAATGAAAACAAGAAACAGTCACACACACTAAATAAGCAACACAACACAGCCACGAGAGCTGGAATAATAATTAATTTAAATAAGTAACTGAAAGAAAGGCATCAGGAATAATTCTACCAGGGACAACCTAAGTTTGTTTGTGTCTGTGTGTGTCTGTGTGCGTGTGGGTGAATGTGTCTGTATGTGTGTGTGTGTACATGTGTGTGCGCATAAGCCTGTTATTGTAGTATGTAGTTGTTAGTGAGAGTGGGACGCCACGACTGTAACAGGCAGGCAAGAACCCCAGTAGCCAATAGGGGTGGGAGAAAGAAAAAGAATAAATCAAATTTAAAAAAAACAAAGACTCCCAGATGCACCGCGATGCAAACGCAGAAGACCCCGACCCAAATGCCAGTTGACAACGTAATGCCAACGGAACGCAAAAAGCGTAACCCGCGGAAGAGCAGCGTCCGGACCGACCGCGGCGCGCACACAACATAGACCAGTGGCTCCCCCCCATCCAGCACCCGACCGCCGCGCAGCAAACAACCAAAATGCCCAAATGCCACGCAATCATCAACACCAATGCACAAGTGACGAGCCCAACGCGCACACTGCGCGAGCACGGCGACACCCATGCCCAGCAGCCCCCCGCGAATCCCGCGTGCGAGGTTGGGCAAATGAGAGAGAGCAAACGGAACAACACGACAGCAAAAGCCAGCGGAGAGAAACACCAGCAGCAAGTCCCAGCCCGGCAGCAAACGCGCCGCACAGGTCACCGTGCACCCGCCAATAAAAGTCCACCGTCCCCCCAACCGCCGGAAAAAACTAAGGCCGCCGGCGCCAGCCGACATCCCCCATGCCCAGCGCGCCCCCCGGCCGCCATGCAACACCAGCCAAACCATCAACGAGACAAAATCAACCCACCCCCAGAAGCCAGGACAACCCAAAAGCGCAAAGGACCCCAGACCGCATGTCCAGGGGGAAGCTGTACCCTGCCCCAAGGAAGAACAGCAGAAAGCCGTGCCGGGAAGCTCCCTGCCCAGCCAGAGGCATCCCTCCCTACAGTGCAGGCAGTGACAGCAGCCCCCGAGGCCGATCTCATCCCCGGACAGGGGCCCAGCCCCCCCCAGTCAAGCACCCCCAAGGAGGAGCACCAAAACCTACCCCGACAACACCGGTCATGCGCCCCAGAGACTCCCGAATGCCCCCACCGTGAGAGAGCTGGCAGGGGGAAGCAGCGGGAGCCTCACCTCTGCCGAAGAGGGCCCAGGTGAGGAGAGGAGACAACGGGCCCCCAGGCCCAGGGACACACCACCCGCCCAGAAATGAGCAAAGGCCACAAGCCCGAGTCCGCAGAACCCTAGGCCAAGGGCGGGCCCCCACCCGAGCCCAGACTCCCCCCAGCCCACCCCAGATCAGGCAAGGCCGTCACCAACCCCACAGCACCCCCGACGCCCGGGGCTCCAGGGGTAGGACACGAGGCCAATGAGAATCTCCCCCACTCCTTCAACCCCTCTGCCTGCCTCTGTAAATGTATTGTTTTGTGTTGGATGCATGTCATGGATTGTGAAGTGTTGTATGGTGGAGTAAAGATAAGGTGTGTGGTAACTAAGGTGCAACTAAAATTGGAGGGTAGTTGTGACACAGGCACCCCACAACTGTCAGGTAGTGGAGCTTCCCATCGTGCCCCTCCCACCCCCCACAAGGGAGCAGGTCCGGGGCAGCAAGGACCCCACCCATGGAAAGAACGGCCCAACAGCCCAGACCCGAAGGTCGGCCCACACCCAGGAGGCAATGCCACTCAGGCCAGGTCAGGCCAGAAGACCCCCACCCCCGCGCCCTTCCCTCCCTAGCAGCGAAGCATCCCACACACAAACCCCCACTGTCCCCAAAGAAAAGAGACAGCAATCACCCCGCGACAGCAGCAACAGCCCCTCAGCCCTAGGGAGTCAGCAGATGCACCTAGCCCCTAGGACTCAACACGACCACAATCCAGAGGGCCGCGACGCGACTGCGAAGCAACCATCGACACACCCCAAAGCACAATCCCTCCATACACAGGATCCCGGCACAACCACCAAGCATCCAGTCCGGGCACTAAAATCCAGAGGAGACACCCCCCAACCAGCTCAAAAAGGACCAGCCCGCACCCCCAACCCACCCCGTCAACCCCTTCTTCGGGGCGGCTGTGGCTCAGGAGGTAGAGCGGGTTGGCCGTTAATCGGAAGGGCGGCGGTTCAATCCCTGGCTCCCCCTGGTTGCGTGTCGAAGTGTCCTTGGGCAAGATACTGAACCCCGAATTGCCCCTGGCGGCTATTCCGCCAGTGTATGAGTGAGTGTGAATGTTAGTTTCTGTTTGAGCACTTAGGCTCAGTGTATGAATGTGTGTGACTGGTGAATGCAGATGTAGTGTAAAAGCGCTTTGAGTGGTCGAAAAGACTAGAAAGGCGCTATACAAGTACGGAGCATTTACATTTACATTCTTCCCGGTCCCCCACCCCTCCAACAACCAGTCGCCAGACCCCTCAGAGAACCGAAAAACAATTATCAGGATGCACAGCATGCACACAGGACAGAGCCGCACACCAGCCCAGTCCAGGCCCGCACCCAATGCCCCCAACCCCCGACAAGCACGCAAGCCAATAATGACCTACAGATGAGCCAATCAACACTACCCCGCTACCAATCTAACTAGCGGCACACAACAGCCAAGTAATGCGCTGCGCAGGAGAGATGCCAGCCGGCGCAAACCGCCCCCATCCCCCCTGCAGCCAGAGAGACCACAGACCCCACCCACGGCTACACCGTGACCCACGCTGCACGTTCACCACCGGACCGAAACCCACCACAAGCACCCCCCCCACCAACCTCCACCGCCATGCCCGCCGCCCGCCCCCTCCCCCCAACCCGGACCCACACACAGGACACACAGAGAGGCAGCCAAGCACCGAGCGCCACCACATCTGTACAGCGCGCGAGTCAAAATCACCACCCGCGCACCGATACCAACAACCTCGCGACACCTAAGCATAGTGGCTACCCACCCCGCAGCAGCGGCACGCCGAATACAGGGCAAACACCGGTCCCCCCGCCAAGCCCGCGCCC
>NW_025742788.1:0-3228 GCF_021292245.1 Micropterus dolomieu | reverse complement strand
GACCCACACACAGGACACACAGAGAGGCAGCCAAGCACCGAGCGCCACCACATCCGCACAGCGCGCGAGTCAAAATCACCACCCGCGCACCGATACCAACAACCGCGCGACACCTAAGCAGAGTGGCTACCCACCCCGCAGCAGTGTATAAAGTATTTAAAGCATAAAGTATTTAAAGCATATGTGTGTTTGTGTGTATGTGTGTTAGAAAAATATAAAAAATTAAAATAAAATAAATAAATAAAACAGTAAGCGTGTGTGTGTGTGTGTGAAGAATATATTAAAAATTAAAATAAAATAAATAAATTAAACAGTAACGTGTGTGTTATTATAATAACAAATTTAAATAAAATAAATAGATAATACCATAAACATGTGTGTGTATATTAATAGACAAAAAATAAAAAAAAATAATTAATTGATTTAAACACTGGGAGCAGAGTCTCTCTTCTTGTGGAAGCCAGCTCTGTCTGTGGCGACCCTTTTCTATGGCCAGTCTGGATGTTGTCAACATTTTTCTTTTAACATTTTATGGTGCTCAGGTAATTTGCCAGTGTGAATTCTCTTTTTAGGGTCAGATAACATTGTAATTTACTTTGTGTTTTGGTTGTTTCTTTCCAGTATTCAATATATTTTTCTTTCTGCTTGCTGATAATTTGGTTTGGTCTGCTTGAGTTGCTGTTGCTGTCCTGAGGTTGTTGGGGACTTGTTACTGCAGAGAGCCTCAGGACCAGCTGGCTGAGGGGACTCTTCTCTGGTTTCAGCTCCTGGTATGTTAGGGCTTTGTGATGGTATGTCCGGGGGTTAACTGATTTTAAGTGATTGTAAAATTTAATTGATCTTTTCTGTATTTTTGGCCGAGCTCTGCTCTGCACCATACTATGGATTGAGTTGTGAGTGAGTTTTGCTAGAAGCGTACTAAGCGTACGAACAAATTTATTATGAACCACAGCATAGCATCTCCACTCACCTATATTATTTTACACAGCAACACAATCTGTTACATCTAATAGCGTATTATGATTGGGGTTTTTTTTATCCCTAAATTAATAGCAATGAAGAGGACCCATATTTTTACAACATTATCAGTGTTTCTTGAGCTTACTAAGGAGCATGTGGAATTGACATGAAGGCTGCCCCCAGCTATCAAGCCAGCTTCACTGAAGCACTGCAGAAGGGAGGGATGTCACAGGAGAGAAGCGAAAAGGGTCAATTGAAGAAGAATGTCAGATCTGCCTGAAGTAACAGTCAACATAAAGTAAACATGTGTGTAAAATCCTTTATAACAGCATACAAAGATCGCAGCCAGAAACTGGTAGATTTTCTGAATTGCAAATGTTTCTTACTCTTTTCTTGTCAGTGTATGTTAAAGTGTAATGTATTTTCATTAACTTTCATGTAGAATTCAAAGAATTATAAAGATTTATGTAAGATTAAATTTCTTTTGGGGCCTCAGTTAGCTCACCTATTAGAGCATGTATTGCATTTTCCCAGGTTCAAATCCAACCCGTCGGCTCGTTTGGTGCATGTCATGACCTCTCTCTTCTACTGCATTTCCTGTCTCTCTTCGACTGTCCTATCAAGAAGCAAAGGCAAAACTGCCCCCCAAAATAATCGATCATTATAAGATTATATTTATTGGTGACAAAAATCTACTTTTGAGCAACATTTTAAAGGTTCAGTGTGTACGTTTTAGTGGCATCTGGTGGTGAGGGTTGCGAATTGCAACCTGATTGCAACCAAGTGCTCACTCACGGCTCACCCCTCCCTTTCTGAGCACGTAGGAGAAGCTTCAGTGTCCGACTCGCTCTGTCGGCTTTTGTGTAAATAAATATGTGTGGTCCTCCATCTTCTTACTTCTAAAAAAACAGACGACAACTACTACTAGATCTTCGTCTTCTTCTTCTTCTTTTTCTTCTTCTTCAGCGTAGTGTCAAAATGTGCTCTGTAGAGCAGTTTGTCCATTAAAGGCTACTGTAGAAACATGGCGTTGCAAAATGGCGACTTCCATGTAAGAGGATCTGCAGTGTATAGAAATGATTAATAATGTAGGATCATAGATACATAGTTATGTATATTATATTACATTTCTGTCAACAGATCCTCAGAAATATTACATACTGAACCTGAGTGCAGGTTCCACGCAAGTGTTACCACCCCTAGAGGGTGTTGGGTGAAAAGTTAGTTGCATCAACTATCATATTTCAGATGCAGTCAAGGTTTAATGTAGCTAGCATGTGCTGCCATACAGTATTATCTTCAATGGCATGAGAACATTACAAAACACTAATTGATATAAGAAGTCCTGGGGCTGTGTGCAGCTGGGTCAGATGTACTGTAGTTGTGGGTTAAATGTGATCTGTGAAAAAAAGTTCACAGTGAGCAGCAGCAGATGAATGTGACAGTGATGTTCTGTGGCTGCGCCGTGATTCATGCTGGTATGAACACAGAAGTCTCTGGCCTGCCTTGCATCTGTCCGCCCACCCACCCGGCCTTCCCTCCCCTGTGCTGGGTGCTGTCCAGGGTTGTACGTGACTCTCTGCCAACTGGCGGCTGCCTGTCGCTCAGGGCAGAATCTCTACTTGCAGATGGACTCCACCTACAACTGGCCATGGACACACACACACAAACACACACGCACACACAAACACACACGCACGCACACACACGCACACACACACACACACACACACACACACACAATTAATCATAAATACCACACTTTACCTGGTGCACTGTAGAATGATAAATCCTACTCCAGCAATTAAGAATCTTTTGTTTTTGTATCTTCTAGCATACTCCAAGGTATTGAAAATGTTTTATCAAATAGGTTTAATAGTTATTAAATATTTTGACATTAAGTGATATTGATAATTTGATCTAAGTGGCTGCTGCAGGACTCCAATGAAACATCAATTCAGGTCAATTATTTATTATTAATTTATTTTATAGCACAAAGTCATAACAGAAGTAATCTCAGGGCACATTTCATACAGAGCAGATATATACTGTACTCTAAATATTATTATTTACCGAGACCCAACAAGTCCCACAACAAGCAGATTACTACAGTATCTCTGTGTCTTTTCTTTGCTGTGTGAATTTACATTTACACTGTGGTGAATACTGCGTGTGTGTGTATTTAAATTGGCTGCATATGGGGCTGACTGCATTCTGCTTTGTGTTCTGCTTTAAAACATCAAGTAATCTGTCTTCCTACCTGCCTTC
>NW_025742787.1:0-5336 GCF_021292245.1 Micropterus dolomieu | reverse complement strand
CTGGATTGTGGGAAAGGACTTCAGGAGAAAGGGCTCGCAGGTGGACCGGGCCATTTCAGATACTGCTAACAACAGAAACAGCAGTAAAAGTGGCTGAAAGAGCAACTTGGATTCACGCCACCCACTGCAAACGAGTGCCAAAGCAACCAAAAGGCCTCAAACCAGGCGAAGATGGAGATCAGTGATTGAGCTGAGCTTTCCCCTGCCTTGTGTTCCTAGGGAGGGAGGGGAGTGGAGGTCTCTGAGACCACCTAGAACCACTAATCTCCCAAACACTCACCGGCACACTGAAACCAACAGATGGCTCTGGAGAGGTGACGGACCGAGACAAAACGGAGGCGTTGTTCTGCTCACTGTCATCATTTCCAAACATGAAAACAACAAACTTGGCCTGACTGAGGGAAAGTTCCAGGCCGAAGAGGAGGAGATGCACGTCCTCCCTGACAGCCCGGCTGGGCTGAAAGACAATGCATGGTATGCAACCACGATGACCACTTCATGAAAAGTAACCAATCAGAGCTGTTTTGCGTGTGCACAGCTCCCTCATGGAGTGGGGAACTCCATACCAGTGAAACCCAGACCAATAAATGTTTCAGAGACACTAGGAGCCCTGTTAACCTTCACTCAAGGGTTTCCCAGGGTGGGCCGAGAAGTTAAGGATATGACCAAGACACTTAACTGTGTAACATCAGCATGGTCAACTTTAGGGTTAGGTTCTGGAACACGTCTCAGATAACCACCAGATGTACCTTGGACATGGGTGTCTTTCTATAGATCCAGATTGAGTGTCCCCTAGGGAACACTGAAAGACACCATGTTCCTTTGATGAGATAGGACTCCGACCCTGAGACTAAGCTGCATGACCTGTTACGCTGCAGCTCACTCGGATGATACTCTCGGATGTGTATGTGTCCCCTTGAATTCCTTCTGCAGAAGACTTGAATAAAATTCACAGAAAGACAAGTGTTTGCTTTTTCCCACCACACCGTCTACATTAAATCAACTGAAAATGCACATCTAGTGGCCGTTCATGTACACTGGGCATGCACGTGCCAGTGTAAACTTGAAGCAGATGGCGATTTGGCGAAAGAATAAAGTACTACAGACGAAGAACCGCAACAGGTTTTTATTTTGCATGGACCAATAACAAGCTGGGACTGTTACTGAATGCAACACAGGAGTTAAAAGCAGCGGTGGCGGCGGAAAACAGACTGGGAGTTGTCGCAAAGTAAACATGCACAGTAAGTGCAGGCTGTAAGTGTTATTTGCACGGTACAGACAATTTTAATAAAAATACCAAAACTAAAACTCTGTCAGCAGCATCGTGTTTCTGCTTTGTATGACTTATAAGAGCCAATCAGAGAGATAAACGTGAGCGTCTGCGTCATCGTTTCTAAAGTCTTCCGTTTTTGCTTAAACTAAAAAGTTTATCTTTATATGAGCGCTATCACTGCGCCTACTGCTTCTGTTAAGATGGCTGTTTGCATGAACTGTGTTTGCTTCTTTTGGATTACTGGGGGTGTTATTGGGAAGTCAATGAAATGTGTGACAATGTGTGGAGCTGTAGCCTAAGTGCTATAATTGTTTCCACGACTATTCGGCTTATTGATGGTTTTAATGAGCCAAAATCATCAACATTGCTGCATTTGTCCTGTGGTAAAGAAACGAAGTGCCAACACAACCTTCAGTTTAGTTGAAAACGCATTATTGCATAAAGTCATTGATGAGATGTCGTCCCTCACCAACTCACTGACAAAGATTCTGCCTGCACTGTCCGATCCCGTCTTATTAACTGCGAGTCGTCAGAATTCTTCCTCTCCTCTCCGCATGTCTCTGTCTCCACAGCGCCGTCACAAACCCTACTGGCAACTCCTAACCACTTGAGAGACATCTCAAGCTGTCTTAAATAACTGGGAGAGTAAGGGTGATTCTTAGCTTTAAGAAATTTGATAACTTGCTTGTATACTTAAGTTTAAAATTAGGAGTAAATTTCATGAATTCTCAGCACTTAGGACTAAAATGACACTTTGAGAAGCTTGATAAACACTGGCCCAGAAAGACTACCGACCAGTAGCCTTGACATCACCACCAGATGGTGATCAGTTGACAGCTCCGGTCTCACCACTGGAACGAGGACGGGCTCGTCTGGAGGACACTCAGATGAAAATCCATTTCCACTCCAAAGCATGGTTTACCTCTCACTGAGCTCCTCCCCCACCACAGAGGGGTTTTAAGAGCCTGTCCAACTTTAAAATGAGCAGCAACATGAAGATCTGTGTCTCTGTTCAGGACCCTGAAGATCCTGATGTCATGAGGAATCTCACTGCCTCACCTCTGACCTTTACAAACTCTCACTGTTTTATCTCTCTGTTCCTCATGAACATTAGCTCTTTAACTAACTCCACCACAGCCGGGTTCTGGTTCTGGAAAGTAAACAATAGGAGGAAAATAAATGGAAGAAGCACTTAAAAGGGGGAAAATGCCAAAAAGCTTAATATGACCTCTTTAATTCTTTGTTTGTTTGTTTGTTTTAAAGGGACAGTGCACATTGATGACCAGAAGGACTAAGTCCCAAATGTAAGTGAGCCAGATTTAGCCGTACAGATTCATTTAATCTGGAGTCCCTGGCAGGTTGATGGCAGAACAAAAAACATCAAACATGTCATCCAGAAAACATTCAAACAAACTTAAGCAGATAATCCCAAGCAGAGAACCAGGAACATGGATAAAACATAAAAACAGGAGTCACATAAACACAGACAAAAGCAGACGAGCACAAATAAGATGCCACATAGAAGACATCAGCATGTGAGCACAGACATTTGTAAAAACAATGACAGAAGCACTAATGCACATTCTGACTACATATTTGTATTTGTTGTTGGTAGTAGTACAGATGCAGCTCGCTACGTTACCTTTGTTACAGATTGTTTTACACAAGACTCAGTTAGAAGAAAATGTTTATATTTATTTTCCTTCTGTTGTATTTTTCTTCTTTCCAACACCGGGAACCGGCTACTGCAAAATAAATCTGTTAACAGCTTCATACTGCGTACTACTATGAAACGCAGTATGCTATATGTAGTACATACTGCGCTCGCAGGTAGTATGTAGTAGGGCTGGGCTATAAAACAATAATGATAATTATATAATTTTAGTGATATAGTCTACAGAGCTCCTATTTATTCACTTTACTGAGATCCAAAACAGAAAAGCAGCAACTCGTCACACTGGAGAAGCTGGAATTATTACAGACTTTTTCTTCAGCGGTCTAAACTGAAGCCACTTTTCCAAAGCTCTTCCTACAGTCTGCATCACCAACATGCATCTGGGCCAAACAGTTCATCTCAGTATCCCAATCAGGTTTATTGCCAGCTACATTTTCACATACGAGCAATTTGATTGTGATTTCTGCATTATATTCTGTTCTAGTTTTAGATTTGAATCCTCACCTGCGACCTATATTTAGGGTTTCCCTTCATAGAAATAAAGACATTTCCAGCTGATGTTGGTGCAGCACAAAGTGACGCAACAACAGGAAGTGTTATATATAGAAATAAACTCCTGAAGTATTTTTCACAGTAATCAGTATTTCATTCCATATTAATAAAAACAGATTTCACTTTATTGACTATTCGGCCAGACGCCACAGTCTAAAATGATGATTTAGCTTCAATCTGTCAGTTTTCAGATTTCAAGTTATTTTGCAGCTGTTATTTCCAGACTTTCATAAAATGTACAAAACAACCTTGAATGATGTTTTTAAACATTATTATTTGTCCGTCCGTCAGCTGCAGCACTTTTCAAGTAAAAGTTCAAGCTGTCTTTTTAAAACTCTGCAAACTGAATCAGATATGGTTTGAAAGTTTGTTTTCTAGAGCACAATGTTGACTAGTTCATTTATCAGATATCTAGAAGAGATGTGTTCATGTGACAAACTGGAATATGTTTCTAATGCGTTAGCTAGTCTTTAAAGCCTGTTACACTGGGCTCTCGTCTTCCAGCTTTTCTCACTTGCTAACATGCATCGGTCCAAACTCTTCACACAGTCAGAGAAACAGAAGTGTGTGTGGATCAAACTGTCAATCACTTTTATTGCTAATTGCTGCACACATTCAATGAGCACTTTCTCTAAAATCAGGAACTCTTTTCTTTCCTGCTCCACCTCCTGCAGAACTCTTTATATTAATCAAAACAGCATGACGGCAAACGTCCTGCATTTCTGCACCAAACAATCTGAAATCTCTAGAAGAGCTCAGCAGAATATTGACTTCAGTGCGTCTGTGTAGAGAACTGTGTGCAGTGTTTGGAACAAAGAGCTGCAGTCTGAGTGGAAAGCAGGAAATGTGCTTTCATTTGAGCAGATTTGCTTCAGAGGGTTGGAACAAGTTTATAAAATCTTTTGTTTAGTTATAAATTAAACTCCAACAGTTTATACAAGTACAGCTGAAATGATTCGTTGAATGACACTGAAATGAACAACTATGATCATTTAAGTAATTTTTCATGTAAAAACATCTCATGGTTCACAAATGCTTTTCCTTTTTAATAATTTTAATTTATTTTAATAATGTTGAGCTTTGGACTGCGCTGACGAAACAAGCGTTATGAAGGCGTCACTTTGGGCTCCAGGTAACTGTGACAACATTTCTCACTATTTTCAGAATCTTTACAAACGAAACAATCACTGGAGAAAATAATCAGCAGATTGATCCAGAAGGAAAAGAATCATTAGCCGAAACTAAAGAGTTCAGAATGAGCTCCAGCTCAACAACTACAGCAGCAACGTCCTGCTTTACATCAACACATGAGGAATAACAGAACAACAGGCACAGCTAGTTTTACTTTCACTACTTTATGGATTTTCCTGATTATACTCACATTTAAGTAAACTTTTCCATGAAGTACTTGCAACAGAGTATTTTTACAGCGTGGTATTAGTACTTTTACTTGATCCACCGCTGATCATGTCTGCAGAAGCCTGTTTCAGTTCATTTATAAAGCACTTATCAAAATCAATGTTTTCAAAATACACAACATAAAACAATAAGAAGAATCACAAAATTGTTCTAATAAGATACCAGCATACACATATAAACACAAGTATGAATGGAGAATACCCAAATATATATTAGACATATTATATATGGAAGTCTGTTTGGATAAAAGCGTCAGCTAAATGATTCATTTTGGGAGGAAAAACTTTCATCAGCAGATGCTTTTGTCCTGGTCTCTCTTATTTAAGCACAACTTCTCTCCACACAGATATTAGATTTGCAATAAGAAGGACATTCTCTTTAAGAACAATATTTTACTTGTCGGTCAGCTGTTTGATA
>NW_025742786.1:2921-6552 GCF_021292245.1 Micropterus dolomieu | reverse complement strand
AGGCGTTCCCAGGCCAGTGTGGAGATATAATCTCTCCACCTAGTCCTGGGTCTTCCCCGAGGCCTCCTCCCAGCTGGACGTGCCTGGAACACCTCCCTAGGGAGGCGTCCAGGAGGCATCCTTACCAGATGCCCAAACCACCTCAACTGGCTCCTTTCAACGCAAAGGAGCAGCGGCTCTACTCTGAGCTCCTCGCGGATGGCTGAGCTTCTCACCCTATCTCTAAGGGAGACACCAGTAACCAGCCTGAGGAAACCTATTTCGGCCGCTTGTACCCGCGATCTCGTTCTTTCGGTCACAACCCAGCCTTCATGACCATAGGTGAGGGTAGGAGCGAAAATCGACCGGTAGATCGAGATCTCCTGCTCCAGTCTCCCCTCACTCGTGAACAAGACCCCGAGGTACTTGAACTCCTTCACTTGGGGTAAAGACTCATTCCCTACCCGGAGTTGGCACTCCACCAGTTTCCTGCTGAGAACCATGGCCACAGATTTAGAGGTGCTAATCCTCATCCCAACCGCTTCGCACTCGGCTGCGAACCGATCCAGTGAGAGCTGAAGGTCACGGACCGATGATGCCATCAGGACCACATCATCCGCAAAAAGCATCCCAAGCCCCCCGAACCGCAGCCCCTCCTCGCCACGACTACGTCTCGATATCCTGTCCATGAATATCACAAACAGGATAGGTGACAAAGCGCAGCCCTGGCGAAGGCCAACCCTCACCTGGAAAGAGTCCGACTTACTGCCGAGTACTCGGACACAGCTCTCGCTTTGGATGTACAGCCCATACTCCCGCAGCACCTCCCACAGTATCTCCCGGGGGACCCGGTCATACGCCTTCTCCAGATCTACAAAGCACATGTAGACTGGATAGGCATACTCCCAAGCCCACTCCAGGATCCTTGTGAGAGTAAAGAGCTGGTCAGTTGTTCCACGACCGGGACGAAAACCGCATTGTTCCTCTTCAATCTGAGGTTCGACAATCGGCCGAACCCTCCGTTCCAGCACCCTGGAATAGGCTGAGAAGTGTGATACTCCTGTAATTGGCACACACTCTTTGGTCCCCCTTTTTGAACAGGGGAACCACCACCCCAGTCTGCCACTCTTTAGGGCACTGTACCCGACTTCCACGCAATGTTAAAGAGACGTGTCATCCAAGACAGCCCCTCCACACCCAAAGCTTTTAGCATTTCTGGGCGGATCTCATCAATCCCTGGGGCTTTGCCACTGTGGAGTTGTTTGACTACCTCAGTGACTTCCACCAGGGAAATTCATCAGCCTCAAGCTCTGCCTCTACTAAAGAGGGCGTGTCAGTCGGATTTAGGAGTTCCTCAAAGTGTTCCTTCCACCGCCCAATTACCTCCCCAGTTGAGGTCAGCAGGGTCCCATCCTAACTGTACACAGCTTGGACGGTTCCCCGCTTCCCCCTCCTGAGATGGCGGACAGTTCTCCAGAAACACTTTGGTGCCGACCGAAAATCCTTCTCCATGTCTTTTCTGAACTTCTCCCACACCCGCTGCTTTCCATCTGCCACAGCAGAGGCTGCAGCCCTTCGGGCCCGTCGGTACCTTGCAACCGCCTCCGGAGTCCTCCGAGACAACAAATCTCGGAAGGCCTCCTTCAGTCGGACGGCTTCCCTGACCACCGGTGTCCACCATGGTGTTCGGGGGTTACCGCCCCTTGAGGCACCTAAGACCTTGAGACCACAGCTCTCCGCTGCAGCTTCAGCAATAGAGGTTTTGAACATTGCCCACTCCTGTTCAATGTCCCCAACCTCCACAGAGATGCCAGAAAAGCTCCGCTGGAGGTTTGAGTTGAAGATCTCACGGACAGGGGCGTTCCCAGTTCACCCGCACTACCCGTTTGGGCTTACCAGGTCTGTCCAGAGTCTTCCCCCACCCCCTGACCCAACTCACCACCAGATGGTGATCAGTTGACAGCTCTGCCCCTCTGCCAAAAACAATTAATTTATTATTATATTTGAAATATATGTATAATAAATGATGATTTATTTAATGTATAATATAATATTATTTTATTATTTTGGGGGCCCCTGTCAGTCTAGGGCCCTTGGAACTGTCCTAACTTTCCCCCCTTATAGGGTGCCCCTGCCAAAGAAGGCTATTTAATTACACTGATTGCTGTTACTGCACTGTAGATTGGTTCACTCAGAGTGTGATTTTGCTCTGTTTGGCTGCATTCAAACATGTATGCTTAAGCTATGGATAAGGATCCTATTTAAAGTGGCTACTGTCTGGATTTAATAACCTGATGGTGGAATGAGTAAAATATTTGGAGTAATGATATGTATGGATGCTGTGTGTATCTGTGGGTATATGGTCATGTATAGACTAGAAATTTAAGCAACATCTATATTTTTTTTATTATTACAGCCAATAAATGCAGAAAGTTAAGTTGGTTAGAGTATAGCAAATATAATAAATAATTTAGTTTAGGCTATTCCTCGGTGCCTAGATCTGCCAAAAAATGTCTGTTGTTAGAATTAAACAAAACGATTATACTTCTTCACATTGTGTTGATAAGGTCAGTTACATTTTTTAATGTGTTAAAATAAATTATGTCTATCTTACACATTGTACCTTTGAGTACAGTCCTTCATGACTGCTTATGTACTGTTAACGTGGCCCATAGTTTGGTAGTTCATCATGTGTTTAGAAATGGTGAAATGTACCTATAGTGAACTTACATTTATGAATTATGATTGAATTGATGAATTATTGTAAATATATATCGATGGTTTCCAGTTAGCGCTCCCCTCAGCGTTTGGAAAGGAACTGAGAAACTTTAGGAAATATATTATGAATCACTTTATTAATCAATCTGATATCTAAGGTGGATGTTCTTAAATCAGGGATTCAAACTCTGTTAAGTAGTACATACAACAACTAAGTGATATGGTGAATATTTATTCCTAAACTACAGTGAATACAAGTGAATAAAATGAAGTAATGGACAGCAATACTGTAAATACAACAATTGCCAGTGTGAACGGATATAATATCAAACAAGACTGCTTTCAAATCATAAGGGGAAACAGACGGACGCAAGTTATGGGTAAATATATAAAGGAGATTAGAATTTAATGTACGATTCACAGCTCATTTTGACTGTGGATTGTTCCAAGGGTACACACTCACAGCAAACGGCTGCTAAAAGTCATTACAAACTGTCTCTTAACAGTTTCGTTAGCAGTCCATGAATCAAAGATGGATGTCTGATGTCAGCTCTTTCTACTGGATCGGTAGCAGACGCGACAGCAGGAATACAATAACATTTCAAAATAAGATACTCAAAACACACACAATAAAAGGCCAGGAAAACTGTAAACGAAAAACAAAACTTTGAAGACAAAAAAAATGGAGAATTAAAGAGATCTCAAGAACTGTGTGTTCTCAGGCGCAAGTTTGGCTGATGTGACCATATCTCCTTTCATGCTAATCAAACACACCAATTATAACAGTTAAACATTCTGAGGCTTTCTAGACAATACACATGTAAATAAGGGAACACATTTCATTAACTAAAATATTCTTAAACAAAACAGTTCTACATATAATTAGGCTTATCAAACATAATTCCTAGCGATCAAAAAAGATAATGAAAAAGCT
>NW_025742786.1:0-2901 GCF_021292245.1 Micropterus dolomieu | reverse complement strand
CTGCTTTCCATCTGCCACAGCAGAGGCTGCAGTCCTTCGGGCCCGTCGGTACCTTGCAACCGCCTCCGGAGTCCTCCGAGACAACAAATCTCGGAAGGCCTCCTTCAGTCGGACGGCTTCCCTGACCACCGGTGTCCACCACGGTGTTCAGGGGTTACCGCCCCTTGAGGCACCTAAGACCTTGAGACCACAGCTCTCCGCTTCAGCAATAGAGGTTTTGAACATTGCCCACTCCTGTTCAATGTCCCCAACCTCCACAGAGATGCCAGAAATGCTCCGCCAGAGGTTTGAGTTGAAGATCTCACGGACAGGGGCCTCCTCCAGATGTTCCCAGTTCACCCGCACTACCCGTTTGGGCTTACCAGGTCTGTCCAGAGTCTTCCCCCACCCCCTGACCCAACTCACCACCAGATGGTGATCAGTTGACAGCTCTATGGGTTATGGGTAAATATATAAAGGAGATTAGAATTTAATGTACGATTCACAGCTCATTTTGACTGTGGATTGTTCCAAGGGTACACACTCACAGCAAACGGCTGCTAAAAGTCATTACAAACTGTCTCTTAACAGTTTCGTTAGCAGTCCATGAATCAAAGATGGATGTCTGATGTCAGCTCTTTCTACTGGATCGGTAGCAGACGCGACAGCAGGAATACAAAAACATTTCAAAATAAAATACTCAAAACACACACAATAAAAGGCCAGGAAAACTGTAAACGAAAAACAAAAAAAATGGAGAATTAAAGAGATCTCAAGAACTGTGTGTTCTCAGGCGCAAGTTTGGCTGATGTCTCCTTTCATGCTAATCAAACACACCAATTATAACAGTTAAACATTCTGAGGCTTTCTAGACAATACACATGTAAATAAGGGAACATATTTCATTAACTAAAATATTCTTAAACAAAACAGTTCTACATATAATTAGGCTTATCAAACATAATTCCTAGCGATCAAAAAAGATAATGAAAAAGCTTAATTAGGCAGGTTAATATAAAACACAGATTAAAGTCTTAAGTGCAAGATAATAGGAGAAATTGGGAGGAACTCTTCATCATAAAGAAATTTCACCACTTAACATCCCTAACTACCTCCTTGGGGTCAAATGCCCAATCCTAAATGGCTAAATGCATTTCTGATTTAGACTTTTAGTTTTAGACTTTTAGTTTTTAGTTTTAATTCTTCTATTAAGCTCAGACTAAGCTCAAACACTTTACAGGAGGTAGAATGTGTCCGACTTGACAGCAGTGTTTTGAAACCCCACCCCTGCAGTTTGACTATGAATTTGGCAAAAGTCAGCCGCAGTCATCTCCAACGCAACAGTTGATTAACACATTCAGCAGATACAAGGGAATCATCAGCATTCATTTGTTGTGTTTATGTCCACCTGATGAAAGTAAGTCAAAAATTCACGCTCCTTTTAGCTCAGTTGTAGTTTTTGGTCTCTACAAACTCAGGGAAATAATTGGCTCTCTAGCTGCTCCATTATATTCACCAGCTAGTCGCTAACTGTGTCTGTCAAAAGTAATGAATTAGAATTGTTGGCTACAAAATTCAAATAATGAGCTTAAAGAAGCTAAAAAAGCCCCACGGACCTGAGGGGAACTGCAGAGTTGGTTGATAATTCACTGTCACTATGCCCGACACTATCCACTTCACACAGTCATTTCATCCATTCTTAATTTAAAAATACTGATCAGAGCTTCTTTAATTTAGAGTTACACTCAGTTTATCAAAAGAGTTTTTCTCAGATTGTTTGGTATGAATGCTTTAGAGGCACTGAGAAGGATCCAGTATTTCACAAGGTAAAACAACTGAAAAAAGTATTAAAAATTAAACATTATTTGTGTAACTGATATAAGATATAGATATATATTTTTTAAAATCTTTCTTGCAATTGTCTTGTTTTAAACAAGCCTGTTGTGGAATTATTATTATATTTTTTCATTTTATTTGTTCATTTAAAGAACATAGAAAAAGACAAACTTAAAGAAGAAACTGCAGCACTAACATAATTGGCTAAATGTGACGAGTAAATGACATTTTATCAAAATACATTTCAGTTATGTTGCAGAATGTGTTGGTAATGTCTGTGAAAAGCTATACAGGCTTTAAGACAAAAAGGTTAAGTTGTTAAATAAAGAATCTCATTATTTCTAAGGACTCTTTACCCCTATGGTAATGTTCACTTTCTGCCTGTGAGCCCCGGTGAATAGTGCAAAGCATGTCAGAGGTTTTCCATGATCATTGGCTGTTGCTTTGAATGTCAGTGTAGAGACAGTCCTCCACTGAGCATGTCCAATCTTGCCAGATTCAGTGATAGCTTGCATGCTACCATAGTTCCATGTGAGAGTTGGTAAATGTTTTGGGCATGTGTACAAGGCAGTGCAGGTTACTTCTTGTGCCTGTCCCTCAAGAAACTCATCTGATGTAGACTGGATAGTCAAGGATGAAATGGTGCCTGAAATACAAATGTTAAAATATAAATGTTAAAATAGGTCATCATAAAAGAACAACTTGCATGTCCATCACATACGTACATTCTGCAGTTAAGGTTTTAGAGGCTGTTGCACTGAGACCACCACTGTGTTTGACAGAGCACTCAACATTTTGGTGTTCGTTCTCAATGCATAATGTGGTCGTCAAGGATGTGTTGGATGTGCCATCTATGTTCCGGGTATGAGTTATTTTGTCGTCTTGCAGTGGGATGTTAAGACTCAGAGTGGGTGCTGTAGTGGGACAGGTATGAAAAACAGTGCATAGCACTGTCACGCACTGTCCAACAATCATGTTTCCAAAGGTCGTAATATCCGGTTTCTCTGCTGTTCCTTTACAAAGGAAATGTAAAGAATTATTGATGACACATGAATATACATCGATCTACTATGTATATTTTCCTAA
>NW_025742785.1:0-5963 GCF_021292245.1 Micropterus dolomieu | reverse complement strand
ACACTTTTTTCTACCACATCTTTGCCTTCCCTTCGCCTCTCTATTAATGTGCTTGGACACAGAGCTCTGTGAACAGCCAGCCTCTTTAGCGATGACCTTTTGTGTCTTACCCTCCTTGTGCAAGGTGTCAATGGTCGTCTTTTGGACAGCTGTCAAGTCAGCGGTCTTCCCCATGATTGTGTAGAACTAGACTGAGAGACCATTTAAAGGCCTTTGCAGGTGTTTTGTGTTAATTAGCTGATTAGAGTGTGGCACCAGGTGTCTTCAATATTGAACCTTTTCACAATATTCAAATTTTCTGAGATACTGATTTTGGGGTTTTCATTAGTTGTCAGTTATAATCATCAAAATTAAAAGGATTGAATACTTGAAATATATCAGTCTGTCTGGAATGAATGTATACATTATACAAGTTTCACTTTTTGAATGGAATTACTGAAATAAATCAACTTTTTGATGATATTCTAATTATATGACCAGCACCTGCATATTGTTGTGACTAAATAAAGGGTTTTATGATAAACATTTTCATGTATTACATTGGTTTTACCACCTGACATGGAAAGTGAATCAGTCTGACTGTAAGTTAAACACAGGTATTTTTTATCATTATTTGAAAGGGATTTAAAACCTTTTCACTCAGACATAAAGGTTACTTGGGGTCCTCTGGATGATGCAATAACCTGTTACTGTTAATAAATTTCCCCTTCAGAATAAATGTCCCATGCTTACCGTTGGGCCACCCTGACAATTGAAACTTCTGCTGGACAGAAGTTTTTTAATTATCTCAGCACCTTTTGGTACTTATAAAATTTGGTTTATTTGAAAGGTTTAAAACACAACATCATGCCACAGTATTTTATTTTGAATTTAATATGCTTAAAACACAATTTAAAATCTTTTCTTACTCCACCTGACATTTTGGGAGTTTTAGATGCCAGAACTTAAAATAATACATATCATTATAATGTAGTGAAAATGTATTCACACAAAATGGGTTTTGTAGAATAAAGTGATGTCGTGAATTGATTAAAATGACTTTAACAGAAAATAATTCACTTGGACACTAAAATATGCATGTCATGTCATTGACCCATTTTTCACCATTTCCTGTTTTTATATTGACAAATAACAGCTGAATTATTACACCGACATTCATTTATCAAAATAAATCCACTCATCTCAGTTTCTGCAGCAACAACAAACAAAGAAAAAATATTTTTTCGGCTTCACACAAATAATTGTGCCAACATTTCTGCTTTAGTTTCTCATCCTGTGATTTGAAATCATCTTATATATTATCCCATTGTGTCATTCCACGTTCATGCTTCAGTTTATGAGCTTTGAATCTAATACATCAAGAATTTACTGACTGAAATCAAATCTAATTTATTCTTTAACCTGGATCTCAACATTTTCTTTACATCCTTTCTCACTTATAAAGAACTGGAATTATCTGTAACAGAGAAAAAAGCAGCACTGTTATAAAAATCCTAATGAACCACTGAGAGCTCAGCACCTTCCTGAACGTCACACAGAAATCTCAGAGACAGATTTTGATATCAGAGGTTTTAGCATCACCAGCTGCACCAATACTGAAAAATGGGAAGAGTTTCTCAGTGAAAGTGTCTCTGAGAGTGTAGATGTGAGTCGTGTCTTCAGGGTCGTAGAAGGACACTTCCCCCCTGTCATAGTCCAGCTGGACTCTGATCCTCTGGAGACTCTTCTTCACTCCGACAGTCTTACCAACAACATCAGTGTATTTTCCACTGCGATGCAATAAACACCAGAATCCATATTTTGGTGAGGCAGGGACACCTCCCCCCTTCCTGTCAACTGACTCTTTAGCCAAACCTACATTCCAGGCAGGATGGTCTCCCACCTCCACCTCCCAGCTGTGTTTCCCTGAGCTGAAGCCCTCAGAGCCCAGAACAGTGGCATACTTAGTGAATCTCTCTGGATTGTCAGGAAGCTTCTGGATTGTGTCTCCATTTCTCACCCTGGTCAGATCATCAGACAGATAGAGCCAGCGGCTTGCAGTGTTTGGGTCCAGAATGACAGGACTGAAGTGGACCTTGTCCTTCATCTTCTCCCAGACTCTGAAGGACAGGTTGCCCAGGTGTTTGGCCACATCTATCAGCGCTCCTGAGAGCAGCTGTGGATCTGACAGTGAGCGCTGGACTCTGGCTCTGGTCTGAGTGGCTTTATAACTGCTGAGGAATGGCACGCTGGGTTTCTGCAGCTCTTCTTCAACAGCAGAGATCCTGTCTGACAGAGAGGAGATCTGCTCCTGAATCTTCTTCATCTCTCTGCTCACAGTCTTCCTCTTCTGCTCCTCTTCCTCCCTCAGAGCTGCCAGTCTGGACTCCTCTTCCTCTTTCAGGAACTGGTGGAGCTTGTTGAACTCTGCTCTGATCTGCCTCTCTGTGGACAACAGCTGCTTCTTGGACTGTTGAATCACTTCATTGTATGTTTCCTCCACTTGTTTGTATTTGTCCCTCTTGTCCTGCAGAGACTCTAAGTCAGATTTCAGCTGCTCCTTCAGGTCCCGGACTGCTTGTTCTACAGGAACCACCTTGTGACTCTGGTGGAGAGAAAACTCACAGACAGGACACACAGCTCTCTGCTCGTCCTCACAGAACCAATAAGGGACGTCTGGATGTTTTTCACACAAGGCCTCCACCTTCTTCTCTCCTTTTGCTGTCTCAGATGATCCAGCTTTCTTTCTCTCAGCAAAGGAGTCAGCCAGTTCCTTCAGTGGAAAGTTCACTTCTAGATCATCCTTTGATGATTGTCTTTTACAAATGGGACAGTTTTTGTTTCCAGCTTGTTCCCAGAATTTCTGCAGGCAGCTTGAACAGAAGCTGTGGTTGCAGCTCAGAGACACAGGATCTCTGAAAGTCTCTGAACACATGTGGCAGTTCAGGGAACTTTCAACAAGAGTTATTTTCTCAGCCATTTGATACTGAAGTTATTTTTCAACAGACTCACAGAGTGAACGTCTCTTCCCTTGATTGTTTCAAATACTCCAAACGTGTGTTTTCCAGCAGAGATCTCTCACCCTGTGATGGCGTCTCAGCTCTGTTCAACAATGTCCAAATCTACTTTCTCTTTCTTTCAACTGTCAGGAAATGTCAAAAACCTCAAGCTGCATCAAATCCTCCCTCGCGGTACAGTCTGCAATGATTAGTACCTTCCTGTATGGTCTGTTCTGCACATGCGCATACTTATTCCCGCCCAATTTGTACCACATGTGTGGCCTGAGTTGACAGAAACCCGTGATTTAAAGAAAAACTTTATTTACAACAGAATATTATACAAATACACAGGAAATTACAACATTAACATAAAGACTGAAATTATAAAGTCTTGCAAGTATTGCAATATTAATTATTTTTCTTGTAAATAGTAGCTACTATTGCCATGTGAATATTAACTTCCATTAATAAATAATTAATAAACTCAATCTTGATTTGCCTTTTCCACACCAGTGAAAGCTGGATATTAAGCAGCATCAACAGTTAACAGTCTCATTGCATGCTGTCATAGTAAACAGCACAAATAGAAAACCAAAGACAACCAGCATGATTGGTGCATCTGTTTAATTATCTGTTCATATGCACAAATGTTGCATATAAAATTAATAAAAAAGAATAAAATACCACAATAGTATAAAATAAAAGGCTTATTTTCAAAGATTATATGATTATTTATATTAACAACGTTAATGAATAACTTTTATTAAATAAAATAATTGTACTTATTTGTCCATTAACATCATAGATTCATCTTTTGCTGCACTGAGCTGTGATTACCTTCCTGCTGCTTCTGCTGCGCCATTACTTTATGTTACCGTCTTCTTCAAATCCCGCCTTCTAGCCTGATGACCTTTGCCCTCCCCCGAGACCCGCGCTCACGCCAGGACAATTTCCATGTACAGGTGTCTGAAGGAAGACCAACACAAAAGACAAAATGGGTCAAATGTGATCTGTAATTTTCTTTCACCAAATAAAGAATGAAACTGCTCATAAACAACGACTGTGTTTATTTAATCCAGTTGGATTAAATATAGAACAACCTGTTACCACGACAGCAAAGGAAAGGGTTTGTTTAAATTTCATTTATTTTCAACTCCTTATCATCCCCAGCGTAGGCCTCTGTAAAATTCACTGGGTAAAAAATTTTAAACATGAGACTAAACTCACTATTATTACTATCGGTCGGTTATGTGCAGTAGTGGTGGTTGAGCAGGTTGAGAACCCAAACTCAAGTCGAACCAGAGTGGGTGGAGGGAGAACAGGAGGAGGGCCAGAAAAAGAGACAGTTAGTCCAGGGAGCAGACAGGGGGGCCAAACAGGGAACACTCAGGCTGGTGGCTGAGAACAGGGCAGGGGGGGGTCATAAAGTCCAGGAGGATGGCCCAACATGCAGAACAGGTCCACCGAGCACGTCAGAGGGCAAAACAGTTCAGGAGGTCGACCTGGAGGACGACCAAACAGGCTGGGCAGATCAGAGGGATGACCCAAACGTGGATCCAACTGGCAGAGTTCCGGGGGTTGGCAGAACGGCCAACAGTGAGGTGGGAAACCCACTGGGGGCTGAGCTGGAGCCTGGCTGCGAAGGCAAATCCTCGCTGGAGGCCGGCGGCGAAGAAGAGATCTCTCTGGCCTGAGGTCCGGAGACTGACCACCGTCAGGACGGCAGGGCTGGAGACCATGGACCGTACCCGAGGAGCAGGAATCGGTTTGACCACCAACGGAGATCCTAGAGCTGGTGTCAGTGGGACCACAGACAGGAACTGGTCGGACCACCGACGGAGACCTCAGTGCAGGAACTGGTCGGACCACCGACGAGGAACCAGGAACAGGCATCGATCAGACCACGGACCACAGATCAGGCAGGCGGCAAGCAGGGCTAGCGGGCCGGGCAGGCCAGGTGGGTGGCTAGCCGCTGGGGCGCTAGCAGGCTGAGATGCAGGGGAGGAAGCAGAGGCGTGGAGGAAAACAACCTCGTGGCCAAACAAATAGTCCTTCAGCTGTGGCTCGGCTGTCGCCATTTGCTGAGCCTTGGAACCAATTGCTCTTTTGAAGCCCTCGTCTCTAGTCCCCTCCCACGTGCTCTTCAGCGCCATGAAATCCAAAAACATGTCCACAAAGTCCTTGGACTAAGTGTCGTAGTTTTGGTTGAGCAGGTTGAGAACCCAAACGCAGGACACCAGAGCTGAGCAGATATAGTCCAACGATTTATTAACAAAAAGAGAGCACACTTACAAACAGAGGTCCAAAAACAGCAGGAACAAACTCAGGCAACAGACCAAGTGAATCTGTGAGTGCAGATGTGAGTCATGTCTTCAGGGTCGTAGAAGGACACCTCCCCTCTGTCATAGTCCAGCTGGACTCTGATCCTCTGGAGACTCTTCTTCACTCCGACAGTCTCACCAACAACATCCGTGTATTTTCCACTGTCATGCCTTAAACACCAGAATCCATATTTTGGTAAGACAAATGTCTCTCCCTTCCTGTCAACTGACTCTTTAGCCAAACCTACAGTCCAGTCAGGATGGTCTCCCACCTCCACCTCCCAGCTGTGTTTCCCTGAGCTGAAGCCCTCAGAGCCCAGAACAAGGGCATACTTAGTGTTTCTCTCTGGATTGTCAGGAAGCTGCTGCTTTGTGTCTCCACGTCTCACACTGGTCAGATCATCAGACAGACAGAGCCAGCAGTTTGCAGTGTTTGGGTCCAGAATGACAGGACTGAAGTGGACCTTGTCCTTCATCTTCTCCCAGACTCTGAAGGACAGGTTGCCCAGGTGTTTGGCCACATCTATCAGCGCTCCTGAGAGCAGCTGTGGATCTGACAGTGAGCGCTGGACTCTGGCTCTGGTCTGAGTGGCTTTATAACTGCTGAGGAATGGCACGCTGGGTTTCTGCAGCTCTTCTTCAACAGCAGAGATCCTGTCTGACA
>NW_025742784.1:4499-8205 GCF_021292245.1 Micropterus dolomieu | reverse complement strand
ATGCCCAAGACAATTTCCCTCAGGGGACAATAAAGTTGATCTTATCGTATCTTAACAGTGTGGCTTACTGATGTGTTTTTAATAGATTATACAAACTTGGGCACACTATGGCACAGAGGACCATGATAAGGCTTTGATACACAGATATACTTGTTAGTAGGATCAATTCAGTGTTGGTTTAGGTCAGATTATAGGATATGTTGAAAATAAAAATATAGAATATGATTTGATTCATCCTTGAATCCCTTTTATGCTATGATCACCTAATTTTTCCAAATGTCTTTGATGCTGAGAAAGCAGGTGGCTTTAGTATTTGGCCTGATGCTTTCTGAGATGCTGCACTGTACTTTACAATAGTTAGAATACGGAATAAATGGTGTCACATTTTTGAAATTAAAAATCACATAAAGAAGAACTGTCTTATGAATTGCTTACTGTCCACATAGATTTCTAGTTTGATTGTGTCCAGAAATAAACTTCACTTTACTACAACTTTTACTTCAACTTTTTAGTAATGGTCACAGAAGAAAACTGGCACTATTATTCTTCTAAGTTCTGTCTCATGTCTGAGTCTGAGGTACTGCATAGACTACCTGTTTTGTATACTTACCGTAGACACAGACTGCTATGATGCCCAACAGCAAAATGACACAAAGAATCCCCAAACAACAAGCCACCTGCTGATAGCAGCGACCTCTGCTGTTTGTTTTCTTGTCTGCTCAGAATCCTACTGAGACTAAACAACAGATATAATTCTATGGCTTTAGCAGTCCAAGTTAACCAAATCAAGAGGGTGTTGGGGTCAAAGTTGCAGTATTTTTACAACAAAATTCCTTTTTTGTATATAAAAAGTCAAGTAAAGTCAGGAAAGGTACTCACTTCATTTGACTAACTCAGACTACTAAAGGCTCATATTAGCTTCAAATAAACCTTGTAATACATTTTCACACAGAACATTTTGTCTCCCATCTCTTACATGTTTCAGTATTCGTTTGGTCACATGACTGTTATTTTAAGATCGACTTAAAAAACCTTACAAAGAATGTTTTTTTCCATTGTGTTAAAAGTAGTGGTAGCACTAGAAGCAGTAATAAAAATATTGGTTGTGGTAACAGCAGGATTGTTGTTGTATTATTAAAAAAATGTTGTAACTGAAGCAATTGTCCAACTCTCATCTTGGGGTAATACAGATTAAAAAAAGGAAAACTAGAAATATACATTTCTTAATATGGACTAAAAAAAACAATAAGACCATGTCATAGCATGTTTTCACTAGAGCTTCCTTACCTGTGAAACAGCAACATCTTTTTAAACTCCACACCCCCAGTTTGTAAGTCTTTGTTAAAATTAGCAGTCTCTAAGTTAAACGTCTCGGGTTACGTATGTAACCCTGGTTCCATGAGAAGGGGAACGAGACACTGTGTCAGTTACGACACTATGGGAACGCCTCTAGGCGTAGCAGGTCTGAACGTGAATGAAATCACTCCAATCCTATTGGCTTGGTGTGACGGAATAACCGGAGGAGTATAAAGCACACCTGTACACACTCATCATTAGCTTAAACTATGAAGCAGGCGCTTCAGGCGGGGAGAGAGGTGCGGCGGGCCGACGCAGTGTTTCGTTCCACTTCTCGGGGAACCAGGGTTACATATGTAACCCGAGACGTTCCCCTTCGAGGGCACTCGAACTGCGTCGGTTACGACACTATGGGAACGAGATACCCACTAAACCGTGCCGACAACCCTGCCTGCCCCAGTGTGCAATAAAGTGGCACGACTAAGAGGAGAGCGCACGAGTGCCAGGTGCCGAAGGAAGGTCAAGACTGTAAAACCGAATGAATGTGTGCGGAGTGGCCCAGCCAGCCGCTAAACAAACATCCTGCAAAGAGGCCCCGGAAAGGAGGGCTCGAGAGGCCGCCATGCCTCTGGTAGAATGAGCCCTCACAGCCACAGGTGAAGGCAAACCGCGCACCTGATAGGCCAGGGAAATAGTCTGAACAATCCAGTTGCTAATAGTATGTTTGGATGCAGGGAGCCCAGCCCTGGGGGACCCAAAGTGCTCTGACAGGGCAGAGCAGATGAAGTCTCCCGTCCTCCCCCGTCACATGAGGTGGAGGATGAAATGCCTACAGCACTGTGGACCCTGCCGCACAAGAAGGCACTTTAGGGATGTATCCTGGACGAGGCTGCAGGATAGCCCTAACATTCCCTGGGGCAAACTCCAGGCTTGCGGAGAAACCGAAAGCGTTTGGAGATCCCCCACCCTCCTCAGAGAGGTGATAGCAAGGAGAAAGGCCATCTTGAGGATCACGTGCTTAGCCTCAGCTGACTCCAGGGGTTCGAAGGGGACCTCAGCCAACGCCCCAAGAACCACCGCCAGATCCCAAGTGGGAACCATGGACCGAGTCGCAGGTCTCATCCTCCGGGCACCACAGAGGATCCGTGTGGACGGGGCCCTGGAGCTGAGGAGGGTCTCGACTGCTCCGGCTGTTAAACCCGCCTCTAGGTACTGTGCCCCCTCAGGGGCCAGACCCACAGTCGCCATATGGTGGGGCAAGGGTGAAGAACCCGGCCCTGCGCCTGGGACAGCAGGTCTCTCCTCAGAGGGACCCGCCACGGTGGGCCGTCCAGGAGCGATCATGATGTCTGAGAACCACACCCGGGTTGGCCAGAACGGGGCTACGAGCAGTAGGCCGACATTGTCTTGGCGGACCCGCTCCAGAACCCCCGGGAGCAGAGCGACTGGGGGAAAAGCGTACAGACTTAGCCTCGGCCACGAATGTACCATGGTGTCCAGACCCAACGGGGCTGGAGGAACGAGAGAAAACCATAGCGGGCAGTGCGTAGTCTCTTGAGATGCAAACAGATCCACGTCTATTGGGCTCTTCGCACAAAAGCTCCACCACTTCGGGGTGAAGTCTCCATTCCCCGGGCCTCAGCCCCTGCCTCCCTGATTCTGCGTCCCCGGGAGATACATCACCCTGAGCGATAGTAACCTCTGCTGGGACCACAGGTGGATCTGACGCGCCAGTCTGTACAGAGGGCACAAGCGCAGACCGCACTGGTGATTCAGATAGGCCACCACTGCTGTGTTGTCGGAGAAAGACTCCCCTACCCCGTACTTCCCTGAGCTCCGTCGGGACTGGATGACGGTCCTCAGATCGCGTCTCTCAGAAGGCTGAGGGTGAGAGCGCCGTCTCGCTGCCCCAGCTCCTACCAAGAAGCGACACTCTGCTTCCTCTCCTCTCCGTAGGAGTTCGTAGAGGGAAGGGACCTACGCCTGGCAGCCTCAGCTGCCTTGGGTCCAGACCGGCGAGGGAGGTACTGGCAGAACGCTTCGCCCTGCGTCTAATGCTCCGTGGTTCTGCGAAGCTCTGCCAGATCTTCCTAAGAGGGACCCCCCCTCTGAACCATCTCCTGTAGCAGGTCGGCTTGGTAGGCTTGAAGCAACGCCATGGTGTGCAAGCTCGCACCTGCCTGGCCCGCTGCCATGTACGCCTTCCCCACGAGCGTGGATGTGGTGCGACATGGTTTGGATGGTAACGCCGGCTTCTCCAGGGAGGACGCAAGTCGAGGGGAGAGATAGCTCACAAGCGCATCCTCTACCAAAGGCATCCTCCCATAACCACGGTCCCTAACCCCCATCACATTACTGTAGTTCAGTGATCGGGGTGTGGAAAGCCGTGTAGAGAAGGGTCTGCCCCATG
>NW_025742784.1:2841-4479 GCF_021292245.1 Micropterus dolomieu | reverse complement strand
CGGGAGCAGAGCGACTGGGGGAAAAGCGTACAGACGTAGCCTCGGCCACGAATGTACCATGGTGTCCAGACCCAACGGGGCTGGAGGAACGAGAGAAAACCATAGCGGGCAGTGCGTAGTCTCTTGAGATGCAAACAGATCCACGTCTATGGGGCCGAACTCTTCCCCGTACTTCCCTGAGCTCTGTCGGGACTGGATGACGGTCCTCAGATCGCGTCTCTCAGAAGGTTGAGGGTGAGAATGCCGTCTCGCTGCCCCAGCTCCTCCCGAGAAGCGACACTCTGCTTCCTCTCCTCTCCATAGGAGCTCGTAGAGGGAAGGGACCTACGCCTGGCAGCCTCAGCTGCCTTGGGTCCAGACCGGCGAGGGAGGTACTGGCAGAACGCTTCGCCCTGCGTCTAATGCTCCATGGTTCTGCGAAGCTCCGCCAGATCTTCCTCAGAGGGACCCCCCCTCTGAACCATCTCCTGTAGCAGGTCGGCTTGGTAGGCTTGAAGCACCGCCATGGTGTGCAAGCTCGCACCTGCCTGGCCCGCTTCCATGTACGCCTTCCCCACGAGCGTGGATGTGGTGCGACATGGTTTGGATGGTAACGCCGGCTTCTCCAGGGAGGACGCAAGTCGAGGGGAGAGATAGCTCACAAGCGCATCCTCTACCTGAGGCATCCTCCCATAACCACGGTCCCTAACCCCCATCATATTACTGTAGTTCAGTGATCGGGGTGTGGAAAGCCGTGTAGAGAAGGGTCTGCCCCATGATTTACTCAGTTCATCATGTAATTCAGGAAAAAATGGCAGAGACCGGCGTGGAGGTGGCGCGTGGTGCTTAAGAAACCTTTCATCAAGCTTACCACTAGCCTGTGGTGTCTGCTCCTCCTGTGGCCAGTTGATATTGAGCTTAGCCACGGCTCTAGTCACCACCTCCAGCAGCTCGTCATAGTCGGGCGCCGCCTGATGACGTTGCCCCGACACCCGGAAGTCATCATCCACTATGCTGAGCACGTCCACCTCCTCGGAGTCGGATTGCTGCTTCTCCGACAGATCACGCTGTGAACCCCATGAGTGAAGCCGCTGGGCCGCCTCAGCGGCCGCCGGGCCCGCACCACAGGGAGAACACATCCGGCCATCCTTGGAAAAGAGAGCCATGCGGGACCTCAGTACCCACAAGTCAATATGAATATTTCATTTTAAGTTGGGTTAGATTACAGTTTTCTTCAACTGCTAACCTGCATTGGTCAAAACTGAAGTCACATTGTCAAAATTCTTCACACAGTCAGTGAAACAGAAGTGTATGTGGACCAAACTGTGAAGAGTTTTGCATTGCTTTCACACAAAATGCATTCAATGACCATTTTCTCCAAAATCCATAAAATCTTTTCTCATTACTACTTCACCAGCTGCAATACACTGTATATCTGCAGTACTTTCCAAAGTACAAGTCCAAAACTGTTAATACACTTTCAAAACAGAATGATTGCAAATATCCTGCAGTTTTGCAGTAGCTTCGTAGATATATATAGAAAATCTTAGCAGAACATTTGTGTACATTTTATGTTTACGTTTATGTGTGTAGAGAAATGTGTGTAGTGTTTTGAATGTGGTTTTACTGTAAAACTGCAAGCTGAGTGTAAAGCAGGAA
>NW_025742784.1:0-2821 GCF_021292245.1 Micropterus dolomieu | reverse complement strand
CAGAGACCGGCGTGGAGGTGGCGCGTGGTGCTTAAGAAACCTTTCATCAAGCTTACCACTAGCCTGTGGTGTCTGCTCCTCCTGTGGCCAGTTGATGTTGAGCTTAGCCACGGCTCTAGTCACCACCTCCAGCAGCTCGTCATAGTCGGGCGCCGCCTGATGACGTTGCCCCGACACCCGGAAGTCATCGTCCACTATGCTGAGCATGTCCACCTCCTCGGAGTCGGATTGCTGCAGCGTCTCTGGATCCAAACCACGAGGAGAAGCCGAGAAATGGGCTCCTGAACGAGGAAAGGAAGCATCGGAACCAGCGTATGAAGGTCGGGAAAAAGCCTCAGCCGTCCCGAAATCCTCCGACAGATCATGCTGTGAACCCCATGAGTGAAGCCGCCGGGCCGCCTTAGCGGCCGCCGGGCCCACTGCCCACAGGGAGAACACATCCGGCCATCCTTGGAAAAGAGAGCCATGCGGGACCTCAGTACCCACAAGTCAATATGAATATTTCATTTTAAGTTGGGTTAGATTATAGTTTTCTTCAACTGCTAACCTGCATTGGTCAAAACTGAAGTCACATTGTCAAAACTCTTCACACAGTTAGTGAAACAGAAGTGTATGTGGACCAAACTGTGAAGAGTTTTGCATTGCTTTCACACAAAGTGCATTCAATGACCATTTTCTCCAAAATCCATAAACTCTTTTCTCATTACTACTTCACCAGCTGCAATACACTGTATATCTGCAGTACTTTCCAAAGTACAAGTCCAAAACTGTTAAAAACACATTCAAAACAGAATGATTGCAAATATCCTGCAGTTTTGCAGTAGCTTCGTAGATATATATAGAAAATCTTAGCAGAACATTTGTGTACATTTTATGTTTACGTTTATGTGTGTAGAGAAACGTGTGTAGTGTTTTGAATGTGGTTTTACTGTAAAACTGCAAGCTGAGTGTAAAGCAGGAAACATGCTTGTATTTTAGCAGAATTGGTTGAAGGGGTTGGTGCATCAATTACAGGCTGTGGTCACTGTGTCTCAGGTACCAGTGTTAAGAAAAGAAAAACTGTATTGCAGCACTGAAATTTCAGTAACTTCATTTTAAACATGTAAATTACTGAATGCATTTCTGATTCATTCTTGTTACATATACTATAGTACAGTCAATGAAGTGAAAATATGTTATTCTTATAGTTAGCCCTCAGGTTGACATTCCTGTTACTGTACTGGGCCACAGATTCATATTCACAGCACAACAGATATCTTCATAAATTTACTGTAGGACACATTTACAAAAAAAGTCTAATAGACATTTTTTTTTTTTTTAAATGCAGATTATGATGTGTTAAACCATTTGCATGTGACTTACTCACAATAAACTTGACTGGGGGGTAAGACTACTCAACAGAGAGCCAGTATGCTGTTATACATTGTGATCAACATGACATACAGTAAGCAATTGATAATGTAGGAAACAGAAGACAAATGTACATAATAATTTAGATAAATGTGTCAAAGCATGTGCAATTTACAATGTCTCAAAAGACTGAGAAATTGCTTTTAAATATGATGTGCACACGTGACTAGATGATGTGGAGGTTGAACAAGGAGGTTGAGTGACTTTTGGAGGTGAGATTAACTGTTTGGACAGGATGCATGTTGGTAATGCAGACTGTGTGAAGAGTTTTAAAAACGTGGCTTCAGTTCTGACCATTGCATCTTAGCAATTGAAAAAAAACTAATACTAGAGCAGATTGAACTGCGTAATGAAAGGCTGTTGCAGTGTTGCAAGATGCACACTAGATGGCATCACTGAGTACAGTGCAAGGTCTGTAAAGTCTGAGACTTTTAATGAAGATTTTTATTATCACAATCTGTGTGAGAATTCATTCCCTTTACTTTGTAGATACTGTGGATTGTGCCCAGTCTGCTGAGGGGTTTGCTGTTAAAAATGTTTTGGCAGTCTTAGGGAGTTCACATCGCATTATTTGGTTTAATTGTTAACCGATTTTCATTAATGCAGTTTCCAAATTTGCACTGGAGCACAGGTGAAATTAATTTAGAAGGACTTCTGAGTGTGGCTGGGTTTACCTTCATGACCAAAACCATTACTGGTCTCTTTCTTTCCCATCATATAACATATTTTTCATATTTTTCTATGACCAGACGGTCAGAAATATGATGTTAGAAACTTTGTTGTGTAATTGCTTAGTGTGTTAAATTCCTTAATTAGATGGTTAGGTTTACTCTGCTGCCTTTGGCTGAACCTCAAGCACCAATCATACTGACCTATAGATCAGTATGTGTAGGTTTCAGTTTTTTCAGCTCTGTGTTTATGGGATTGCAACAATAGAGATGACATGCAACATCATACTTGTATCTTAAACCTCTAGGCCACCAGGGAGCCTTGGTTTAGTGGATTCCATCCTATTCATTACTTCTTATTTCTGAGTTGCAGTGGTAGAATGTCAATCAAACTGTGTGACATTTGAATTTGTGCATGTAAAATCCTTCAGCTGATTTTTCCTGAACTGGAAAAAGGGCCAGTGGTGAAAGAGTTAACCTTAGAAATGACATCACTGCCCTCATCTGCCCTTTCCCATCTCTTCCAGTGTTCCTACTCCAACCCTCATCTCCTCTCCCCTCCCTCTCCAGCCTTCAGTCTCCTCCCTCTCCATCCCTCCTCCCCATGTGCCCAGCCCCTTCATTAACTTTAGTATGAAAGGGAAGCCTCTTGCTGGCAGTCACACTACCAGAGCCCCACAGGAGCCTCACTCACAGAGAAAAGCCCCGCACACACTGACTCAGGCCTGGACACGGGGATACAG
>NW_025742783.1:0-9892 GCF_021292245.1 Micropterus dolomieu | reverse complement strand
GACCACACCTGTAACACACACACATACAGGTAACTGACCACACCTGTAACACACACACATACACACAGGTAACTGACCACACCTGTAACACACACACACACACACACAGGTAACTGACCACACCTGTAACACACACACATACAGGTAACTGACCACACCTGTAACACACACACACATACAGGTAACTGACCACACCTGTAACACACACACATACAGGTAACTGACCACACCTGTAACACACACACATACATACAGGTAACTGACCACACCTGTAACACACACACATACATACAGGTAACTGACCACACCTGTAACACACACACATACAGGTAACTGACCACACCTGTAACACACACACACACACAGGTAACTGACCACACCTGTAACACACACACACACACAGGTAACTGACCACACCTGTAACACACACACACAGGTGTGCCAGTGTGTTTTGCTGCTCTATGCTCAGCCAAGTTCATTTTGATATTTTCTTCATTAGAGCTGTTAACTACCTGCTATACAATTCTCCGCACACAGTCTGACAGCAGTTCAACTCAAGCACCCATAGTTCTCTCGTTCTTTTAGCGACTCTCGCTAAATCTCAGTTTACACGCAGTTCAGTGGAAAGTTGGCTCTGCACCATGGAAACATTGGTTAGCTGCTGCAGTTAGCTGCTGTAGTTAGCCAGCCATGAGAAGCTCAGGAGAGTGTGTATGGTAGTGAAGAGTGAACCCAATGTGGCTAACAGATTTGAAGCTATCAACACCCCAGTGATAGTAACACACAACTTCACCGTCATCAGCTGGAAACAGAATGACATGAAGAGACTGCAAGACAAGAAAGATGCTGACCATGATGCACCATCGGGCTGCAGATGTCAACGGGTTGTACAGACCCAGAGCTTCCGGAGGACGAGGCCTACTTGAACTCGAACTGATCTTCAGTACTACCACTATCTGAAAAAAAAACACTCCTCCGAACAGTAAACTATCAGATCTACTCTATCGCAAAAAGAACAAGCTAAACAATTGAAGAAGGAGCTCAATGTACCAGAAACCCCACCAGAAGAAAATGAGGCGACAACATACATGGCAGCTGCAGAAAACCTGGGAGGACAAGGCAATGGACAGGAAGTACCCCAAAGAAGAGGCAGACGTGGACCAACGGAAGACAGAGGGTCTGATGGTCGCCGCACAAGACCAGAATGTCGCAACTAGATCCTCTCAAGATCACGTCATGAAAGATGGGACAGACCCACAATGCAGATCTGTGGAAAGTACAAAGAAACCGTGGACCACACTGTTTCTGAGGTCCAGAACTGACGAAGGCCGAGTCCATCCACAGGCACAACCAGGCAGTGGTATACCAACACGGGAAAGGTCTGCAGGATCGACTAAGAAGTGGTACAAGCATCAACCAAACACGATCACTGAGAACAGCGATGTCACCTTCCTCTGGGACACGCCCACCAACACTGAGAGAAAGCCAACAGGCCTGACACCGATATCAAGGACAGGAAGGAAAAGAGATGCATGCTCATCTTCCAAAACTGTCCAAGTACAAAGATCAACAGGATGTGGGGTAAGACCAACATAACACCAGTGGCCATCGGACCGCTAGGACTCATGAAGAAGGGTAAGTTAACCGGATCCCAGACAGCGTCAATGACAGTAGAGAAATACAATGTGCTTTAAAGAGGTCAGTAGTTAATGAAACGTCATGTACGGTGAAACTGGTACTGCAGCACACAGAAATAACAGTTAGATAAGCTATGGTAAGAAAAGTGCGCCTGGACAAAATAAATACTGATATGCCAAATTATATTAAATATATAAAGGGCAAAAAGATACCTGGAACAGCCCACAGAGAAGACTGTTCTCTGTTTAAGTGGTCCATAGTCTAGACCCGGCTCTTTAATTATATTATTTAGAAAATACACTCTCTCTTTAGGAAATCCACTTTATTAGGTACACCTCCTGCCACAACATCTATCTTTAGGACATTCATAATGCAGACTTTATGTTTGTTGTTTGCTTCTTTGTTTATCACTGAGCTCACAGTTAAAGCTGCTGTTGTTGTTTCTCATGTTTACATGAGGTGGCCAGAATATTAGGAACCCCCACAGAAAATAAACCAGTCCAGTACAACCCCATCAGCTCAATGTTAAAACGGAATTAACACCTCGATTACAGAATCAACAATTACTGAACAATAATGCTTTTGTTCACAATTATAAACATACAGTATAATTTACACATTTCCGACAGTGTCACAAAAAACCTGGTAAAGATCGATGTTATGGCACAGCTGGACTTGCACTGTATTATTTATATTTAATTCCTATATCCTACATTCATATACATTTAAATTAATAACAAACAACAACAGTATGTAACATTATAAACGTGGTTATTGTGTGATCCACAATAATAATAATGGTAGTTTAACAAATAAGTGTTAACAGATGTAATGCAGCGAGCTAAAACAATACTAACAAGTACTGTGTGTGTCTAAAACCGGCTGTATCCTATTCTGTGTGTCACAATTTTTTTCTTTTGACCATATAAGCTTCAGATGCATCTACATAAACTTGATTTAATAATTTAATATGTTTCTCGGTTATTTAAAAGCAGAGGCCTTCTTCACAGAGGTGTTTCTAAAGGTTAGTGATGCCCTGCTGCTATAGATGGATGTAAAAACTGGAATGAATTGCTAACATTTCTGCTAAACAGAAAGTGTTCTGAGTTAAATGACGTCACTCAGGTCAAGGCGCCGCCGGGCAGTGGAGAGCAGCAGCTTAATCTTTTCTTTAATACATATTTAATCTGTCAGATTCTCTGTATCATCATTTTCTTCTTCTCTCAGGCTCAGATCTCTCTTTAAACGGAGTAGATGATGTTTCTTTGACTCCCTCACATGCTTCAGTGAAATGATTAATAAAGCCGGTATCGATGACCCGGGCCAACGACCCCACTGAGGTTAAATAGCTGAGTTTCCCTGCCAGTCAGTCAGAACTGAAGAAGTCCTTTGGATGAGGGACGAAAAGTCCAGTTGCCCTTGATTTCAACCTTCGTTGGATAACTATGACCTGGATGACTGAGAATCTTCATAGACATCTAAATATATCGCAGTAAATTGTAAAAAAAAATAAAAAGTTAAACATATTAAAATGTTTGCTCTACTTTAGTGATAAATTCACGTTAACGATATGGGAAGGGTGTAAATTGCTGTTATGGAAGTGAACATGGAGGGAGTGTTGAGTTTTTATTATCCGGGGTAATTAGAAGTCTCTAATATTGACATTTTCCAAATAACGGCCATGCACACTGTTAGATCATTTACAGTGAGACTCTTTAAATATCTGAATAAACACAAAGATTCAGATTCTGGTTAAAACAACCAAACAGGTTGAGAAGTGACACAAAAATGGACCGAAGCTTCATTTCATCTCTAAGCGTCGGATTCTTCTAATCCTCCCTTTAATCCATAATCCCCCAACAAAGGCTGGACATCACTCAACACACACTCTGAACAAATGGTGTGATTGTGAGGCTCAGAGGAGGAGTCAGAATCAGGATCCTGACGGTTCATTAGAGTCCCAGTCAGCCCATAAACCAGATGTCTCAAATCCGTCAGAGGATTGAATCATTTTAGGACTAAACAAACTCAGGACTAAAGTACATTTATTCATTTAGCTGACGCTTTTATCCAAAGCGACTTACAGTTGCTATGCATGTCAGAGGTCGCACACCTCTGGAGCAACTAGGGGTTAAGTGTCTTGCTCAGGGACACAATGGTGGATGTCTCACAGCGGGAATCAAACCCAGGTCTCCCACACCAAAGGTAAGCATCTTATCTATGCGCCATCACCACCCCCACGTCACACTAAAGCACGTCAGGACTAAACAAACTCAGGATTAAAGGACCTCAGGACTAAAGTAGGTCAGGACTAAAGGACGTCGTCAGGACTAAAGGATGTCGTCAGGACTAAACAAACTCAGAACTAAAGGACCTCAGCACTAAAGTACGTCAGGACTAAAGTAAGTCAGGACTAAAGCATATCAGGACTAAAGTACATAAGGACTAAAGCACGTCAGGACTAAAGTACGTCAGGACTAAAGCACGTCAGGACTAAAGCACGTCAGGACTAAAGCACGTCAAACTAAAGCATTTCAGCACTAAAGTACATCAGATTAAAGAACGTCAGGACTAAAGTATATCAGACTAAAGCACGTCAGGACTAAAATACATCAAACTAAAGCACATCAGGACTAAAGAACGTCAGACTAAAGCTCCTCAGGACTAAAGTACGTCAGACTAAAGCACGTCAGGACTAAAGCATCTCAAAACTAAAGTACGTCAGGACTAAGGTACATCAGGCTAAAGCATCTCAAAACTAAAGTACGTCAAAACTAAAGTACATCAAAACTAAAGTACGTCAGGGCTAAAGCAAGTCAGGACTAAAGTACATCAGGACTAAAGCATGTCAAGACCGAAGCATCTCAAAACTAAAGCACATCGGGACTAAAGTACATCAGGACTAAAGTACGTCAGTACAAAAAAATCTCAAGGCTAAAGCTCCTCAGGAATAAAGTACGTCAGACTAAAGCACGTCAGGACTAAAGTACATCAAACTAAAGCAGGTCAGGACTAAAATACATCAGATTAAAGCACGTCAGGACTAAAATACATTGAACTAATGCACGTCAGAACTAAAGTACGTCAGGACTAAGGTACAAAAGACTAAAGCATGTCAGGACTAAAATACATTGAACTAATGCACGTCAGGACTAAAGTACGTCAGGACTAAAGCATCTCAAGACTAAAGTACGTCAAGACTAAAGCAGGTCGCCACTAAAGCACCTCAGAACTAAAGTACGTCAGGACTAAAGTAAGTCAGGACTAAAGCATATCAGGACTAAAGCAAGTCAGGACTAAAGTACGTCAAACTAAAGCATGTCAGCACTAAAGTACATAAGATTAAAGCATGTCAGGACTAAAGTACATCAGGCTAAAGCAAGTCAGGACTTAAGTACGGCAGGACTAAAGTACGTCAGAACTAAAGCGCATCGGGACTAAAGCATCTTGAAACTAAAGTATGTCAAAACTAAAGTACGTCAGGGCTAAAGCAAGTCAGGACTAAAGCATATCAGGACTAAAGCAAGTCAGGACTAAAGTACGTCAAACTAAAGCATGTCAGCACTAAAGTACATAAGATTAAAGTATGTCAGGACTAAAGTACATCAGGCTAAAGCAAGTCAGGACTTAAGTACGCCAGGACTAAAGTACGTCAGAACTAAAGCGCATCGGGACTAAAGCATCTTGAAACTAAAGTATGTCAAAACCAAAGTACGTCAGGGCTAAAGCAAGTCAGGACTAAAGTACATAAGGACTAAAGCATGTCAAGACCGAAGCATCTCAAAACTAAAGCACATCGGGACTAAAGTACGTCAGTACATAAAATATCTCAAGGCTAAAGCACGTAAGGAATAAAGCACCTCAGAACTAAAGCACGTCAGGACTAAAAGACGACAGACTAAAGCTCCTCAGGAATAAAGTAAGTCAGACTAAAGCACGTCAGGAATAAAGTACGTCAAACTAAAGCATGTCAGGACTAAAGTACATCAGACTAATGCACATCAGGACTAAAGTACGTCAGGACTACAGCATGTCAGGACTAAACTATATCAGACTAAAGCACATCAGTACTAAAGTACGTCAGACTAAAGCACATCAGGACTTAAGTACGTCGCACTAAAGAATGTCAGGACTAAAGCATCTCAAAACTAAAGTACGTCAGGACTAAAGTACGTCAGACTAAAGCACGTCAGGACTAAAGTACGTCAGACTAAAGCACGTCAGGACTAAAGTACATCAGACTAAAGCACGTCAGGACTAAAGTACGTCAGGACTAAAGCACGTCAGGACTAAAGTATATCAGACTAAAGTATATCAGACTAAGGCACATCAGTACTAAAGTACGTCAGACTAAAGCACCTCAGGACTTAAGTACGTCGCACTAAAGCATGTCAGGACTAAAGCATGTCAGGACTAAAGCATCTCAAAACTAAAGTACGTCAGGACTAAAGTACATCAGACTAAAGCACGTCAGGACTAAAGTACGTCAGGATTAAAGTACGTCAGGACTAAAGCACGTCAGGACTGAAGCATATAAGGACTAAAGTACATCAGGACTAAAATACGGCAGGACTAAAGTATGGCAGGACTAAAGCACGTCAGGACTAAAGCACGTCAGGACTAAAGTATGTCTGGACTAAAGCACGTCAGGACTAAAGTACGTGAAACTAAAGCATGTCAGGACTAAAGTACATTAGACTAAAGAATGTCAGGACTAAAGTACGTCAGGACTAAAGCACGTCAGGACTAAAGTATATCAGACTAAAGTACGTCAGGACTAAAGTACCTCAGGACTAAAGGACCTCAGGACTAAAGCATCTCAGGACTAACGTAGATCAGGACAAAAGCATCTCAAGACTAAAGCATGTCAGGACTAAAGTACATCACCACTAAAGCACCACAGAACTAATGTGCATCAGGACTAAAGCATGTCAGACTAAAGCACGTCAGGACTAAAGTACGTCAAACTAAAGCATGTCAGGATTAAAGTACGTCAGGACTAAAGCACGTCAGGA
Source organism: Micropterus dolomieu (assembly GCF_021292245.1). Taxonomy (NCBI): domain Eukaryota; kingdom Metazoa; phylum Chordata; class Actinopteri; order Centrarchiformes; family Centrarchidae; genus Micropterus; species Micropterus dolomieu. The sequence continues at coordinate 3,239 of NW_025742783.1, read as the reverse complement.
CTGAAGCATATAAGGACTAAAGTACGGCAGGACTAAAATACGGCAGGACTAAAATACGGCAGGACTAAAGTATGGCAGGACTAAAGCATGTCAGGACTAAAGCACGTCAGGACTAAAGTATGTCTGGACTAAAGCACGTCAGGACTAAAGTACGTGAAACTAAAGCATGTCAGGACTAAAGTACATTAGACTAAAGAATGTCAGGACTAAAGTACGTCAGGACTAAAGCACGTCAGGACTAAAGTATATCAGACTAAAGTACGTCAGGACTAAAGTACCTCAGGACTAAAGGACCTCAGGACTAAAGCATCTCAGGACTAACGTAGATCAGGACAAAAGCATCTCAAGACTAAAGCATGTCAGGACTAAAGTACATCACCACTAAAGCACCACAGAACTAATGTGCATCAGGACTAAAGCATGTCAGACTAAAGCACGTCAGGACTAAAGTACGTCAAACTAAAGCATGTCAGGATTAAAGTACGTCAGGACTAAAGCACGTCAGGACTGAAGCATATAAGGACTAAAGTACGGCAGGACTAAAATACGGCAGGACTAAAATACGGCAGGACTAAAGTATGGCAGGACTAAAGCATGTCAGGACTAAAGCACGTCAGGACTAAAGTATGTCTGGACTAAAGCACGTCAGGACTAAAGTACGTGAAACTAAAGCATGTCAGGACTAAAGTACATTAGACTAAAGAATGTCAGGACTAAAGTACGTCAGGACTAAAGCACGTCAGGACTAAAGTATATCAGACTAAAGTATGTCAGGACTAAAGTACCTCAGGACTAAAGGACCTCAGGACTAAAGCACCTCAGGACTAACGTTGATCAGGACTAAAGCATCTCAAGACTAAAGCATGTCAGGACTAAAGCACATCACCACTAAAGCACCACAGAACTAAAGTGCATCAGGACTAAAGCATGTCAGACTAAAGCACGTCAGGACTAAAGTACGTCACACTAAAGCATGTCAGGAAAAAAGTACATCAGATTAAAGCACGTCAGGACTAAAGCATATCAGACTAAAGCATGTCAGGACTAAAGTAAAACAGACTAAAGCATGTCAGGACTGAAGTACATCAGGCTAAAGCACGTCAGAACTAAAGTACGTCAGGACTAAAGTACGTCAGGACTAAAGCACCTCAGGACTAAAGGACCTCAGGACTAAAGTAAGTCAGGACTAAAGCACGTGAGGACTAAAGCATGTCAGGACTAAAGCAGGTCAGGACTAAAATACGTCAAACTAAAGCATTTCAGGACTAAAGTAAATCAGATTAAAGCACGTCAGGACTAAAGTACGTCAGGACTAAAGCATGTCAGGTACAAAGCATCTCAAAACTAAAGCACATCGGGACTGAAGTATATCAGGACTAAAGTACGTCAGTACAAAAAAATCTCAAGACTAAAGCACGTCAGGACTAAAGTAAATCAGATTAAAGCACGTCAGGACTAAAGTACGTCAGGACTAAAGCATGTCAGGTACAAAGCATCTCAAAACTAAAGCACATCGGGACTGAAGTATATCAGGACTAAAGTACGTCAGTACAAAAAAATCTCAAGACTAAAGCACGTCAGGACTAAAGAACTTCAGAACTAAAGCACATCAGGACTAAAAGACGTCAGGACAAAAGTACGTCAGGATTGAAGCATGTCAGGTACAAAGCATCTCAAAACTAAAGCACATCGGGACTGAAGTATATCAGGACTAAAGTACGTCAGTACAAAAAAATCTCAAGACTAAAGCACGTCAGGACTAAAGTAAATCAGATTAAAGCACGTCAGGACTAAAGTACGTCAGGACTAAAGCATGTCAGGTACAAAGCATCTCAAAACTAAAGCACATCGGGACTGAAGTATATCAGGACTAAAGTACGTCAGTACAAAAAAATCTCAAGACTAAAGCACGTCAGGACTAAAGTAAATCAGATTAAAGCACGTCAGGACTAAAGTACGTCAGGACTAAAGCATGTCAGGTACAAAGCATCTCAAAACTAAAGCACATCGGGACTGAAGTATATCAGGACTAAAGTACGTCAGTACAAAAAAATCTCAAGACTAAAGCACGTCAGGACTAAAGCACTTCAGAACTAAAGCAGGTCAGGACTAAAAGACGTCAGATAAAAGCACCTCAGAAATAAAGTACGTCAGACTAAAGCACGTCAGGACCAAGGCACGTCAGGACTAAAGCAGGTCAGGACTAAAGGACGTCAAACTAAAGCATGTCAGGACTAAAGTACAAAAGAAAAAAGCACGTCAGGACTAAAGCATCTCAAAACTAAAGTACGTCAGGACTAAAGTACATCAGACTAAAGCACGTCAGGACTAAAGTACGTCAGGACCAAAGCATGTAAGGACCAAAGCATGTCAGGACTAAAGTACGTCAAACTAAAGCATGTCAGGATTAAAGTACGTCAGGACTAAAGCACGTCAGGACTGAAGCATATAAGGACTAAAGTACATCAGGACTAAAATACGGCAGGACTAAAATACGGCAGGACTAAAATACGGCAGGACTAAAGTATGGCTGGACTAAAGCATGTCAGGACTAAAGGACGTCAGGACTAAAGTATGTCTGGACTAAAGCACGTCAGGACTAAAGTACGTGAAACTAAAGCATGTCAGGACTAAAGTACATTAGACTAAAGAATGTCAGGACTAAAGTACGTCAGGACTAAAGCACGTCAGGACTAAAGGACCTCAGGACTAAAGCACCTCAGGACTAACGTTGATCAGGACTAAAGCATCTCAAGACTAAAGCATGTCAGGACTAAAGCACATCACCACTAAAGCACCACAGAACTAACGTTGATCAGGACTAAAGCATCTCAAGACTAAAGCATGTCAGGACTAAAGCACATCACCACTAAAGCACCACAGAACTAAAGTGCATCAGGACTAAAGCATGTCAGACTAAAGCACGTCAGGACTAAAGTACGTCAAACTAAAGCATGTCAGGAAAAAAGTACATCAGATTAAAGCACGTCAGGACTAAAGCATATCAGACTAAAGCATGTCAGGACTAAAGTAAAACAGACTAAAGCATGTCAGGACTGAAGTACATCAGGCTAAAGCACGTCAGAACTAAAGCACGTCAGGACTAAAGTACATCAGGACTAAAGTACTCAGGTACTAAAAAATCTCAAGAGTAAAGCACGTCAGGACTAAAGAACTTCAGAACTAAAGCACATCAGGACTAAAAGACGTCAGGACAAAAGTACGTCAGGATTGAAGCA
>NW_025742782.1:4149-4995 GCF_021292245.1 Micropterus dolomieu | reverse complement strand
CCGATCTTATTTGACTTTATTTTATCCCTTTTATTTTATTCTATTTTACTTATTTTATATTTATCTTAAACATGTATTTTAGTCTTTTCAATGTTTTCATGCTTTTATCTTGTATTGTTTTTGTATTATTGTCTTTTGGGTATTATTGTCTTTACACTTGTTAAAGCACTTTGTAAATTGTTTTTGAAAAGTGCTCTACAAATAAAGATAATTATTATTATTATTGGTGAGTACTGTACATAAGCATGTTTGTGTGCACATGAAACAAAACAACCCAGGTGAAACTGATACCCTGATCAGGTTGCAGGCCCGATCTGAGTCAATATATGTCAAAAATGCTTCCGACATTTTAAAGTAAACAGAATTTTTTGATTGTGATAAGTATGTCAGATAGTAAAGGGACTTCTGTTTGAATATAATTCTGTGGCAGTTAGCCAGGCATGGTTTCATGCCTGTAATCCAGTTTTATAAAATACACTATATTGCCAAATGTTTTAGGACACCGCTCCGAATCATTGAATTCAGGTGTTCCAACCACTTCCATGGCCACATTCCATATAGTTCATTGTTTTGAGACATCGGCCCTGAGACCAAATTATCATTCATACTCACAACTGATTGGTCCAACGGTGAGGGGCATCAAAGGATCAGAGCTGGAAACAGAGCAGTACGTCCTTCATACCTGTAATCCAGTTTTATAAAATACACTATATTGCCAAATGTTTTAGGACACCGCTCCGAATCATTGAATTCAGGTGTTCCAACCACTTCCATGGCCACATTTGTATAAAATCAAGCATCTAGGCATGCAGACTGCTTCTACACACATTTGTGAAAGAATGGGTC
>NW_025742782.1:3041-4129 GCF_021292245.1 Micropterus dolomieu | reverse complement strand
ATAGTAAAGGGACTTCTGTTTGAATATAATTCTGTGGCAGTTAGCCAGGCATGGTTTCATGCCTGTAATCCAGTTTTATAAAATACACTATATTGCCAAATGTTTTAGGACACCGCTCCGAATCATTGAATTCAGGTGTTCCAACCACTTCCATGGCCACATTTGTATAAAATCAAGCATCTAGGCATGCAGACTGCTTCTACACACATTTGTGAAAGAATGGGTCACTCTTAGGAGCTCAGTGAATTCAAGCGTGGTACTGTGATAGGTTACTACCTGTGCAATAAGTCCATTCATGAAATTTCCTCACTATATAGTCCATGGTCAACTGTTAGTTGTATTATAACAAAGTGCAATGCAAAGCGTTGGCTGCAGTGGTGTAAAGCACGCTGCCACTGGACACTAGAGCAGTGGAGACCTGTTCTCTGGAGTAACGAATCACGCTTCTGTCTGGCGATCCGATGGATGAGTCTGGGTTTGGCAGTTGCCAGGAGAACAGTAATTCACTGACTGCATTGTGCCAAGTGTAAAGTCTGGTGGAGGGGGAATTATGGTTGGGGTTGTTTTTCAGGGGTTGGACTTGGCCCCTTAGTTCCAGTGAAAGGAACTGTTAATGTTAGGAGTGTGGTTTTTGTGTTCATGTCTTTCCTGTTTAAGTCTGTTTTTGGTTCTGTGTTTCTCTGTGTAGTCTTGTTCAGTTAGTTCCTAGTCCTGTACATTAGTTAATATCTTTTGTGTTTACTCCTGGTCTTGTGTTCCCGGTTCCCCTTCGAGGGAACTCGAACTGCGTCGGTTACGACACTATGGGAACGCCTCTAGGTGAAGCAGGTCTGAACGTGAATGAAATCACTCCAATCCTATTGGTTTGTTGCTAGAACGGTAAGGTGTGACGGAATAACCGGAGGAGTATAAAGCACACCTGTACACACTCATCATTAGCTTTTTTCTATTCAGCAGGCGCTCTGTATGTTGTTTGAAGAAAGCTCCAGTCCTACAAGCAGTGTGTCTTACCTGAGGAAGAAGTCTACCAGCATGTCCGGCAATCAGATGTACAGAAGGTGTGTTTTTTTCTTGCCCTCGGTACATCA
>NW_025742782.1:0-3021 GCF_021292245.1 Micropterus dolomieu | reverse complement strand
CTCCGGTTATTCCGTCACACCTTACCGTTCTAGCAACAAACCAATAGGATTGGAGTGATTTCATTCACGTTCAGACCTGCTTCGCCTAGAGGCGTTCCCATAGTGTCGTAACCGACGCAGTGTCTCGTTCCCCTTCTCGGGGAACCAGGGTTACATACGTAACCCGAGACGTTTTGTCTTGTGTATTCCCTTGTTCATTTACTGGTTCTGTTTAGCTTGTACTTGTGCATTCTTGGTTATTCACCCATGTCTGCTTGTCTAAGTGTTCTCTCTGTTACCCCCTGTTGTCTCTGCCTGCCTGCCTCTCTGTTTTCCTGCTGTCTCTCTGCCTCCCTCGTTAGCCTCATGTCTGTCACCTGTGTTGCTCCCGCCCTGCTCGTTATCCCTGGTATATATGTGTGGTCTTTCTGTTCAGCCCTTGTCTGGTCATTGTTGGTGTTACTCCCTGTCAGTTGTGGCTCCTGTCTTGTCAAATATTTTGTCTTTCTACTCTCTGCTCTTGGTGTTTTGGATTACTTGTGTTGGATTTTGGTTTAGTTTCTCATTATGGCTTTTTATGGACTCAGCCACTCAGTATGTAAGTGTGCTTGCCTTTTGTTTGTTTAATTAAACCACTGAACTATACCTGCTCTGTGTTCTGCGTTTGGGTCCTCCAACCTGCTCAACCCTGCCTCACCAACCCACACCCACCGTAACAGTTAATGCTTCAGCATAGCAAGACAGTTTGGACAATTTCATGCTCCCAAAGTTGTGGAAACAGTTTGGGGATAGCTCCTTCCTGTTCCAACATGACTGCGCACCAGTGCACAAAGCAAGGTCCATAAAGACATGATGAGCGGGTTTGGTGTGGAGAACTTGACTGGCCTGCACAGAGTCCTGACCTCAACCTGATAGAACACCTTTGAGATGAATTGGAGGCCAGGCCTTCTCGTCCAACATCTGTGCCTGACCTCACAAATGTGCTTCTAGAATGGTCAAAAATTCCTGTGACTACACTCCTAAACCTTGTGGACAGCCTTCCCAGAAGAGTTGACGCTGTTTTAGCTGCAAAGGGTGGGCCAACTCCACATTAAACGGGTTAAGAACGGGATGTCATTAAACTTCATGTGCATGTAAAGGCAGGTGGCCCAAAACTTTTGGCAATATAGTGTAGCCTACATGTTTTTGCACAAAAGGACAGGATTTGAAAAAGGTTTCTTCTGTGGTTATTATGCATGAAAACTGCATCTGACACACCAAACTGTTAGGATATCAGTTTCAGCCCAACATCAACACCCAAGATTTTGCTTAGTTGGTTTGAGACCTCATAGTTGCAATTTGGTTTTACATTTTCTTGTTGACTAGTGCATGTTCCACCATCAAGGTTCAAGGTTTTGTTTTTAAACAAAGTGATTTTATATCACACACACACATATACATATATATATATATATATATATATACACACACTGTCAAATCACACCTGTGCTAGAAATAAACACAGCAGAAGAAAGCTTTTGGTATCATTTTTATTTTAAACCCCATGGGTTTTTTTTGGTTTTTAGTAACCAAACAAAATCACAATATGCAATGTGTTTGTATTATAACTGTGTGTTACCAGCTCCCGAAGGTGACTTGTCCCCTAAAGATAAATAAAAAAAGAGAAAAAACGTGGTTATTAATTCCATATAGTTCATTGTTTTGAGACATCGGCCCTGAGACCAAATTATCATTCATACTCACAACTGATTGGTCCAACGGTGAGGGGCATCAAAGGATCAGAGCTGGAAACAGAGCGGTACGTCCTACTTGTGCAATGCTACATGGTGAGAGAGGGTGTAAAAAAGAGAGATACCATCAAATCCCAGTGTTTAAGCAGCATTGAACATGGATTGACAATGCTATTGTTGAAGTGACATGTGTGACTTACTGGAACACAGGAGAAGCTCCTTTGGTCACACAGGCTGAGGCTGCAATGAAGGAAAATGCCTCGGTATTCATTCTGGAGCAGGAACAACAGGGCAGAGAAACGAGCTTGCAGGGACGAGCCGCTCTCAGTCACTGACACCTGTTGGCGGTCAGTGGGACACCTGGCAGAGAGGATGGAGAGGGTCATCAGGGCTATTACACATCTCTATACATTTAACTTTTTCCCATTTATATTATCCTCCACAAACCATCTGCTGGTGCTCTAGAGGGACACTTACTTGTTCTGGATGAGATAGTATCTCATGGGGTCGTCAGGGTTTGATGAGTGAGTGGCATGGCAGTCTTCCAGAACGACTGCAAAGCGTGGATCTCTCTCCTCCACAGAAACGCCCACGTACAACGGTGACCCCACTGGCAGGATGACCTGGCCTGCTGGATAAGTCTCAGTGTAGCTGGAGTTGTGGAACAGAGACATGGAGGCTCTAGCTTTGGTTCCCGAGCCTGAAAGGCCACTTTCCAGCCTGTCAAGAAAACATGCTTTTTTGTTATGGCTTTTTTTTATTGCTTTATTCTTTTTTATCCCAGAAAGGTCTTGACATTTCTCTTTGATTAAAGCTGTTTCTTTCATTCAGATACAAACAAATGGCAACTACTTAAAATGTTCTTTTCATTGTATATCAGCTAGATAGCATAACCATCCCTCTGGTGTCTTCAGGTACATCCTCGCTGTGGTGCCTAAGGTTTCTGTACTGTTGTGGTGCTTCATGCCATAATCAGGGGACTAACTGTTAACTAGGATGGATACATACCATACACCATATTATTTATACTGAATTATAGAGGGCACGCTCATGCTGCCTCCACTGGCACTAGATTATTGGATTCATCATTAGACTAAGACAGGATTAAAATAGCACACTTATATATCACTTGCCACTGTGAATTATATGAAACAGTTGGATAGTCATCACGGACATCTAGACTAGGATCTATAAGGCCTTGCTTTCTAATTTGCAGATGTATTTATCTGTGTGTTACAACAATGCTGATCAGCAAGATCGAAAGAATTTCACTCTATCTAAGCTTCTGTGTGGAGGATTTGAAAATGACTGA
>NW_025742781.1:6331-10756 GCF_021292245.1 Micropterus dolomieu | reverse complement strand
TGTCGTCCCCCCCCCCACACGGCCCAGGTTAGACCCGGGTCTGCTCCTCTCTCCGGTGTCCCCCCCCCCACACGGCCCAGGTTAGACCCGGGTCTGCTCCTCTCTCCTGTGACGTTGCGTTCTGGTGGTAAAGCGACGAGTGTTGTGTTTTCACAGACCCTCAGCAGGCTGTCCTGCGCTTACAAGAAGGAGAACCAGACCAAGATGGTGGTGTGCGACCTGGGAAACCCCATGAAGGGAGGAACCAAGGTCAGTGAACGCATCTCATGCTGCATTCAGAGCGATTTAGGAGCTGATGTGACGTGTTTGTGGGCAGCTGGTGGAGTTTTATCTAGAAGCTGTCAAATTATAAAAGATGTTTTGCTGCCCGCAGGACGAACGGCTCGGTGTCTGAAGAACATTAAAGATATAATGTGTGTAGACCTTTGTGATGTTCCAGCAGTGCCCAGGAAAGGAAACTCAGATTAAAGCCTGTGTTAATATGTTTACACGTGGCGGGCCCCGGGGACCCGTCCCCCGGCCACCTTTGGCCTGGCTCTGCTCCACATGTTGGATCCTAACACGATGTTCTCCTCTGTCTCCTCCTGCTTTCTGATTGGTCCCTTGCTGTCTCTTTCTGTGCTGTGATTGGCCAGGTGCTGGCAGAGCTGCAGTTCAGCGTGCACCAGCTGTCGGAGGAGGACACCTCAGTCCGGTTCGACCTGCAGATAGTCAGGTACGGTCCGTCCTCGCCTGGACCCGTTGAGCCTGACCGACGTCCTTCATGACTCGCATCTAAACACACAGACAGGAAACACGACGAGCCGCTCGTCCTAACTGCAGAACCTGCCGGAGAATCTTCCTGTTCTTGAGTTTTCTTCAGGATCAAAGTGACCCGGGGTCAGCACTCCGTACCTCCATGCTAACTGCTAATTCAGCTACGTTTGTAGCGGCTCCTGTCCAATCAGAGCCGAGATGAGACCCGGTCGTCTCATCAGCATTCAGCAAAGCAGAGCTGCTTTTCTCCTGACGCTCATTTAAATCACAAACACAACCAGCCTTTCCTCTGAGAGTCTGAATCTGTCGGTGGGAGGGAGGGCGGCATGTTAATGACGGGCTCCTTCAGTGTTCGGCGGTCCTTTACCTCGGGCTGTTTGGACCGGAGGAGACAAACCAACAAACACATTCAGTTTTTAAACAATAAACCCTCTCTGCGGCTCTCCTTCCTGTGGACGTTGAATAAAAGCCTCTGCTACGTGATTAGAATATCTGTATATTTCTTTATGTAGCAGTGAGCGTCTGCGTCGCCGCTCCCCCACGGCCCCTTGGCGAGCAGGTCAGCGGTCGCCTCATAATCTGGGTCTGAATTTTCCGTTTATTCATTTAGCTGACGTTTTTATGTGGGAGGTCTAACGCCTCTGGAGCAACTAGGGGTCAGAGACACATTGGTGGATGTCACAGTGGGGAAATTAACCCAGGTCTCTCACAACAAAGTCCTGCGTCTTATCCACTGCGCCATCTCCCCCGCCTTGTAATTCATTGTTGTTTACAAAGTAACGGCTGTAATCGGCGTGCATGTCGCTCAGCTCATCAGCTGTTATCACCGTCTGAAGAGCAGCTTTGGAAACTTTTATTTGCGGTCCGCACAGAGCCTAAAAACATTTTTTAAAATACAAATCCCAAAATGCATTTCACCTCCCCCACTGGTATTCCAGCGCATCACGATGCGTTTCATCAGTCATGTGTCTTAAAAAACGAAACAGACATCTACTAAAACGGCCGCGTGTTGCAGCCTGAAGGGTTAAGTCGGGGTTTCATTTTGTGGCGTCAGAAGCTTAAAGCTCCTTCTGCTTGATGGATTTAAACGTCCTCATCGATTAAAAATGTAATCGAGTCAATCACAATAAAAGGCTGTGATTAATCATGATCGTGTTTGAGGGAGGTGGGAGGAAAGAAATGCTGAGAAACTAGTTTATATTTTATTTTATTATAACATCTTAACTAAGGCAGCGTGCTTTGACTTTTGGTTTGAGCTTCGGTTTTAACGTCTGGAAGCTTTTTAAAACGAGATTTGCCATCGTGATGTTTCTGCTAACGGGAGGAAGTTGGGGACAAGCAGAATAACACCCTAACAGCGACAGCCCTGGTTTGTAGTTCATGGTATTTAACACAATTCATTGCAGCCGTTCAGGATTCAAATCCGGATTTCTCATAAATGTCAGTAATGTTTTAAAAGTCGCGTCCCAGGACAAGAGGCCGAGCGGTCTGAGCCTCCTCACGCCTTCACTCCCTTTATTCAGACTTTTGAAACTCTACCTGCACTGTGTTAAATGTTTCCATGATCACAAAGAAGTCCTGAATGAAATAAACTCTGTATCTTGGAAGGCAGCGGCTCCACCCTGTGGCTGCTTCAGGCACCGCAGCCACAGACCCGCTGTGACATTTCTGTTCGTTTGTTTTTATCTAACCAGCTCTAACCAGTTCAACAACACCAGCCCTCGAGTGTCCAGCACCACCAAACTGGCTGTCCTCGCCAAAGTCTCCATCAGAGGGTAAAACACACACAGCCACGTTTCCCTTCAGAGGACGTTACAGAGACTTCCTCTAACCCTGAACCTTAAACCAATGCCGCGCCTCCCTCTGAGGTCTGAACTCAAACACTGTGGCTGTTTGTTTCCTCAGGTCGTCGTCTCCCAGCCAGGTGCTGCTCCCCATCGCCAACTGGGTGGTGAAACAGCCTCCTGTGGTCGGAGACGACATCGGACCGCAGATACTTCAGGTCTACGAGGTACACACAGAAGTTTAAACTCAGTCTGAAGTGTTGTGCAAAGAGGGAGCAATGAAAGACGACAGGACAGCAGCGTCTGTTCAGTGTAATGCGTAATGATCCGTCCTGCTCTCAGCTGCAGAACAACGGGCCCAGTACGTTCAGTAAGGCGGCGCTGGAGGTGCTCTGGCCGTACCAGTACAAGAACGGCTCGCTGCTCTACATCACCAGCTTCGAAACCGAGGGACCAATCAACTGCACCACGGACACGGAGATCAACCCGCTCAACGTCTCGGTACAAACACACACACATATGTTGTGATTGATGAAAGCAGGGATCAGTAAAGTCAGGAACCTCTCAGGCTCTGAGACCAGACGGGTTATTAAACAGGACCAGTCTGTGTTTTACTGCAGTAAAAGTACGTGAGTATAACCAGAACCTAAAGTAATAAAGCAGTAAAATGTTGTACTTCTTCTTGCTGCTGCAGCTCATTCTGAACTGTTTCAGACTGCAGCTGATTCTTTTCATTCCGGATCAATCTGCTCATTATTTCCTCCTTTTTTTAAAATCACTTTCTGTGTTCGGCCTAATGAGTCCGAATAAATCACGTCGACGTGTCGGCAGTGTGGAAGCATTTTAAAGTGTCCATTAAAAGTAAACTGACTCATGTCGGGCCCCGGACCCCCCCCAGCATAGTCTCTCCACATCCTGTGGGAAACATGAGGAGAAAACTCATTTTGACTGTTTAATTTATGCAATGGTAAAAAAAAAAAAAAAAAAGGCAAAAATGTGAATGTACCTGTTCGGTACTCGGGAAAGTTTTTCATGACATTCTGTTTCGGTGCATCAGTAGTTTGTTTGGTTTGTAAAGATTTACCCAGAGTCCAAAGTGACCCCTTCACAACGCAACAACTTTAAAGGAGAAGCTGAAACATCAGCGTGTTTAAACTGTTGGAAGTTTAATTCAATCATTCATTTTAATTAATAACATCAGATTTTATAAACTCTTCATGTGTAAAGTTACTAAAGCTGTCAGATAAACTGTGAAGTAAAAACACTCAAGTACAAGTACCTCAAATGTTTACTGAAGTACAATACTTGAGTAAATGGACTTTTTTTCCCCCTCAAAGATAAAATAAATATCAGAAAAACAAATTGTGTGTGTGTATTAGAACCCGATGGCCCCGGCGAAGAACACCAGCGGGGTTCCACCCAGAGAACACGAGGGACGGAACAAAAACCACATCCGCAAGAGAGACCTGGAGTCGAGAGACACGCAGAGCGACCTGCAGACACTGGTACGCACACACACACACACAGAGCTGTAGGTGTAATGCGACGCCTCGTCCTCAGCTGCTCATGGTGAGCAGGTAAAGCTAACAGGAAGTGGCCCAGGGAGGCTCATCCTCCAGGTTGGTGATGTAGTCACCACGGTAAGATCTTTAAAGACCAGACGGGAGAAAAAGAGCTTTACTAGAGGCAAAAATAAAAATAAGGGGCCGGTTGCACAAAAAAAACTTAAGTTAAGATTTTCCTTAAAGTCTGAGTTGCACAAAACACCCTTAAATCTTCTCCTTAAGGTTTCCTTAAAATGTTCACTTAAGTGTGTGAGGTTTTCTCCTTATCTTGGTCTTATACTTAAGGAATCCCTTAAGTGTGTTAAACTGTTGCACAAAAG
>NW_025742781.1:0-6311 GCF_021292245.1 Micropterus dolomieu | reverse complement strand
AACCAAACTAAGGAAAATAATTTAAGGGACCTCTGGCTTTATCTTAACCGCAACACGGTTGAGTTTATGGCGATAAATGAAGAAAATTTACATATCCTAAGATCCGGGAGAATCCAATGGATGCGCTAAACTATGAGTAAAACAAGAAGACTGTCAAATTTATCGCCAGCTAGCAACACGGTCTAGTTTATATCTGTAGCCTGAATAAAGTTATTCTCACCAGTTTGATTCCCTTTTATAATTAGTGATCTATTTTTTGGCAACAACATACTTATTTTGGATCCCCTGGATGAACCTCTTCACAAGACTCCTTGAATTAATTTGCGAATCGATTTCCTCCCACATTTGTTGTTTTTTTTTCCGGCCGCTGAGAGTTGAAAAATGTTCAACTTTGGGAAAAACGCTGCGCTCGTCACGGTCACTTTTTTACCCAGCCGTCCGACCACAGTGCAGGAGGGGCGGGACAAATATCCTGGAAGCGGGCTTCGTCCAGCTCTTGGACCAAACGGTTGGTACTCGCTGAGATGTTTCCTCGCCCACAAAATCTCATGAACCCACATGCGGCGAGTCCGTCCTCCCTGTCTACCTGCTTCAGCCTTCTCTTCATACAGAGCGAGTGCTCTACTCTGTGTTTCACATCCAGGAAAGTTCGGTAGAACTACTTGCACAGATTTTTATGTATCATATCAGCTGGTAAAAAACATTTAAAGGGATTCTGTGCAACGCCATTAAGTACATTCTTCAGCTAAGGAGAAACTAAGACTTAAGGATCACACTTAAGAAAAAAACTTAAGGTTTCTTGTGCAGTCGGCCCCTGGACTCCGTCTCTGAGCACAGAGGGAACTGACAGGATCACTTTGATAGTCAGAGCACCAGGTGTGTGCTGCTGATTATTCATTAGTGTGTGTGTGTGTGTGTGTGTGTGTGTAGGACTGCACCACAGCAAAGTGTCTGCACCTGAAATGTCAGGTCGGTCGTCTGGAGAGGACGAAGAACGCCATCCTCTTCATCTACTCCAGACTGGACGTCAACAACTTCCTCCGGGTAAACAACCTTTAAGGACATTTTATTTATTTGCCTTTAAACAGGAAGTCCCGTTGAGATCGGCCGGTCGACCAGGTCATAAAGCGCATCACGGTGAGAACAGGAACCAGAGAGCATGTTTCCAGTGTAGATGCATCACAGTAAGGCGCCTATAAAACAAAGGAGTGTGTCCCGCTGTTATGAATTATAAATCAGACAGAAAAACCTGCTTCTCATTCTGTTCGTTTGTACTCACAGTTTGTTCGGATTCATTTATTAAAATTAAACAGGATGTGTTCAAACTTTCTGGGTTCTGTTTCCAGACAGCGATTAATCTTAAAAGTGTTTACACGTGTTTCCCAGAGCAGCACATGTGGAGGGCAGCTTCTGGTTAGCTTAGCTTAGCATAATCCAAATCAGAAACAGGTTTATTGGCAAGTAGGTTTTCACGTTCAAGGAATTTGTTGCCATAACGGTCAAAAACACGAGTAATACCATAAATATAAAACATAAATAAGTGAAATGTGTTTGTGTTAAAATGCAGGATTAACAACTGGTGGAAGCTGTTGTTACACATCTGGAGATGATTGATTGCAGATCTTTCAGACATGTGATCTTGTTTTGTTTTCTGTCTTTACAGCCGGAGAATCAGAATCTTTCATATATGGTTCGATCTACGGCCTCCTTCACTGTCATCGAGATGCCGTACAAGAACCTGCCGTCGGATCTCCCGTCCAACACCACCGCTGTAAGAGACTCTCACTCCGACGGGCAGCCAGCTGACAGAACTCCACCAAACGGCTGCAGCGCTTTCATTTACAGAAACGTTTCTTTAAGCTCGTTATAAGCCGTGTTCCTGCTTATAGATGCTAAACAGAGGAGGTTAACCGGTAATACACTGGTTAACTTTGATTTGTGAATTTCAAACCAATAGCAAGCCGCGCTGACAGAGCTGATCTGCGAGTGGACGGAGGAAGCTATCGTAGCTTATCAGCTGTGTGTCGCCCTCTCGTAATATGGAGCCGTTGTGACTGACTGGACTAGCGGCAGCACGTTTCTGGCTGGTGTGCTGGCGGCTAGTTCGCCGACCACGTCACCGAACAGCAGTTCACTGTGAAACACAGACCTCCTTTCTTCATAACCCAGAGCTGTGAAATCAGCAGGTTGGCTCTGTGGCTAAAGAAGCTACAGCAGTAGTAGCATTAGCGTCACTAGACTTTGCTCTGATGTTACTGGGTTTGGTTTCATAAAACGACTCTTAAGTGTTTTGCACAAAAGTGAAGCATGACAGGAGGAAAACACCATCGAGGTCCTGCTCACCTACATCCTGATGACAACAGGCCTCTGCTACCTTACATGCAGATTTAATTGTTGGGTTTCTCTAAATATCATCATAGAGTACGGACTAGACCTGCTCTTTTATGAAAAGCGCTCTGAGATAACTGTTGTTGTGATTTGAATTACAGAAACAATATTACGCATTACACAAAGAGTCCATATTTACTGAAATACTTAAGTATACGTTCATCTTTCTCTCCTCTTTCCATTGCTTTAGATGTAAACTGTTGCTTTATTCATTATTTCTGTGTCTCTGCAGCCACAGTCTGACGGGGGTTTAAAGGTTGACTGTGTTTTCAGGTGAGCGTGTCGGTGATGTGGGTGGCCGACGCTCCTCAGCCGGTTCCCGGCTGGGTGGTGGCTCTGGCTGTGCTGGCGGGACTGCTGCTGCTGGCGCTGCTCATCTTCATCATGTACAAGGTGAGACACAAACAGGGCCGAGGGAGGAGGGGGGGGTCGACGGAGAGGCTTTACTGTGCGTTTCCAGGTGTTTAAAAGGGTCTCAGAGGGATCTGTGTGACGTCTGATACAGGAAAGAAGTGAGCTCGGGCGACATTAGCCGTTACTGGGATAACACACCACAATCTACCACACAGCTGGCAGAGGGAGAGCTGTATTGTGGGTAATGTAGGCGGCAGGTTTTGACAAGGAAGAAGAATGTGTGGAATAAAAAGCAGGGTATCTCAAGTTCTGCTGCGTCGATTTGGATCGTTTTTAACGGACCGTCGTGAGTGGGGTTGGGTATCGTTTGGATTATTTTACGATTCAGGTGCCAAAAGTGATACTTTAAAAAGGTTCCGATGCCAAAAGTGATACTTTAAAAAAGGTTCCAAGGTTCCGATGCCAAAAGTGATACTTTAAAAAAGGTTCCAAGGTTCCGATGCCAAAAGTGATACTTTAAAAAAGGTTCCAAGGTTCCGATGCCAAAAGTGATACTTTAAAAAAGGTTCCAAGGTTCCGATGCCAAAAGTGATACTTTTAAAAAGGTTCCAAGGTTCCGATGCCAAAAGTGATACTTTTAAAAAGGTTCCGATGCCAAAAGTGATAGTTTAAAAAAGGTTCCGATGCCAAAAGTGATATTTTTAAAAAGGTTCCGTTGCCAAAAGTGATAGTTTAAAAAAGGTTCCGATGCCAAAAGTGATACTTTTAAAAAGGTTCCGATGCCAAGAGTGATACTTTAAAAAAGTTCCATTGCCAAAAGTGATATTTTTAAAAAGGTTCCGTTGCCAAAAGTGATAGTTTAAAAAAGGTTCCGATGCCAAAAGTGATAGTTTAAAAAAGGTTCCGATGCCAAAACTGATACTTTAAAAAAGGTTCCAAGGTTCCGATGCCAAGAGTGATACTTTAAAAAAGTTCCATTGCCAAAAGTGATATTTTAAAAAAGGTTCCAATGCCAAAACTGATACTTTAAAAAAGGTTCCGATGCCAAAACTGATACTTTTAAAAAGGTTCCAAGGTTCCGATGCCAAAACTGATATTTTAAAAAAGGTTCCAAGGTTCCGATGCCAAAAGTGATAGTTTAAAAAAGGTTCCAAGGTTCCGATGCCAAAAGTGATACTTTAAAAAAGGTTCCGATGCCAAAAGTGATACTTTAAAAAAGGTTCCAAGGTTCCGATGCCAAAAGTGATACTTTTAAAAAGGTTCCGATGCCAAGAGTGATACTTTAAAAAAGTTCCATTGCCAAAAGTGATATTTTTAAAAAGGTTCCGTTGCCAAAAGTGATAGTTTAAAAAAGGTTCCGATGCCAAAACTGATAGTTTAAAAAAGGTTCCGATGCCAAAACTGATACTTTAAAAAAGGTTCCAAGGTTCCGATGCCAAAAGTGATATTTTAAAAAAGGTTCCGTTGCCAAAAGTGATAGTTTAAAAAAGGTTCCAATGCCAAAACTGATACTTTAAAAAAGGTTCCGATGCCAAAACTGATACTTTTAAAAAGGTTCCAAGGTTCCGATGCCAAAACTGATATTTTAAAAAAGGTTCCAAGGTTCCGATGCCAAAAGTGATAGTTTAAAAAAGGTTCCAAGGTTCCGATGCCAAAAGTGATACTTTAAAAAAGGTTCCGATGCCAAAAGTGATACTTTAAAAAAGGTTCCAAGGTTCCGATGCCAAAAGTGATACTTTTAAAAAGGTTCCGATGCCAAGAGTGATACTTTAAAAAAGTTCCATTGCCAAAAGTGATATTTTAAAAAAGTTCCATTGCCAAAAGTGATATTTTTAAAAAGGTTCCGTTGCCAAAAGTGATAGTTTAAAAAAGGTTCCAAGGTTCCGATGCCAAGAGTGATACTTTAAAAAAGTTCCATTGCCAAAAGTGATAGTTTAAAAAAGGTTCCGATGCCAAAACTGATAGTTTTAAAAAGGTTACGATGCCAAAAGTGATACTTTTAAAAAGGTTCCGGTGCCAAAAGTGATACTTTTAAAAAGGTTCCGGTGCCAAAAGTGATACTTTTAAAAAGGTTCCGATGCCAAAACTGATAGTTTAAAAAAGGTTACGATGCCAAAACTGATACTTTTAAAAAGGTTACGATGCCAAAACTGATACTTTAAAAAAGGTTACGATGCCAAAAGTGATACTTTTAAAAAGGTTACGATGCCAAAACTGATACTTTAAAAAAGGTTCCGATGCCAAAACTGATACTTTAAAAAAGGTTCCGTTGCCAAAAGTGATACTTTAAAAAAGGTTACGATGCCAAAACTGATACTTTAAAAAAGGTTACGATGCCAAAAGTGATACTTTTAAAAAGGTTACGATGCCAAAACTGATACTTTTAAAAAGGTTCCGATGCCAAAAGTGATACTTTTAAAAAGGTTACGATGCCAAAACTGATACTTTAAAAAAGGTTACGATGCCTAAACTGATACTTTAAAAAAGGTTCCGATGCCAAAACTGATACTTTAAAAAAGGTTACGATGCCTAAACTGATACTTTTAAAAAGGTTACGATGCCAAAACTGATACTTTAAAAAAGGTTCCGATGCCAAAACTGATACTTTTAAAAAGGTTCCGTTGCCAAAACTGATACTTTAAAAAAGGTTACGATGCCAAAACTGATACTTTTAAAAAGGTTACGATGCCAAAACTGATACTTTTAAAAAGGTTACGATGCCAAAACTGATACTTTAAAAAAGGTTACGATGCCAAAACTGATACTTTAAAAAAGGTTACGATGCCAAAACTGATACTTTAAAAAAGGTTACGATGCCAAAAGTGATACTTTAAAAAAGGTTACGATGCCAAAAGTGATACTTTTAAAAAGGTTCCGATGCCAAAACTGATACTTGAAAAAAGGTTCCGATGCCAAAACTGATACTTTTAAAAAGGTTCCGATGCCAAAACTGATACTTTAAAAAAGGTTACGATGCCAAAACTGATACTTTAAAAAAGGTTCCGTTGCCAAAAGTGATACTTTTAAAAAGGTCTGGAGTCTGTTACGGGACACTCACAGCTCATCTGTCCTGTTTTAACTGTCTTGTTTTTTGTTGTATGTTTATAAAACAACACTTTAAACACAAATGTAAAATGCTAAACTCATCAGCCCCCACTTCTGTTTCTTCTCTTCCTCTTCAGCTGGGATTCTTCAACCGGGTCCGCCCCCCCCAGGAGGACTGCACTGAGAAGGAGCAGCTGCAGCCGGAGGAGAACGGCAACACTGACACCTAGAGGCCGAGCTCTGCCTGTACAGAAAGCTTTGGGGTTAAACGGCCGTTTAGAGAAAGTCACTGTTTTCACTGTTGGATGCAGATCATGGTACTGGATGTGTTTTTGTTTTTGTTTTAACTGGTCATGTTATGTTTGTGCCAAAAGAGAAGCTCCGCCTGAGTTACACTGGTCACAGATGGAAGTCTTTAACATTTTAACATTAGTTAAACTTTGGGAAATCCTCTCTGAGAGTCACACGTTCAGTCTGGTGCCACGCTCATGACGTAAAGATAGAGACGTAGAGATAGAGTAGAG
>NW_025742780.1:0-5694 GCF_021292245.1 Micropterus dolomieu | reverse complement strand
ATGTATTTTTGTATTTACATGGCTCAGCATTTCTGAGTGAACACCGCTGGTTCACTCAATATTTTTAAGTGTACTGTCGATCACGTGATATGACGTCATGACGTGCCATCCTAACTGACGTTACCTGAAAAATCTATCCAAGATGGCTACCCTCTCGAGCAATGTGGTGTCTATGCGTGGTATCAAGCATTAAACTTTAAGGTAAGCCAAAACACTTCGAAACTACTTTGCTTGTTGTAACATTGGGAATATCATATTTCACGTGATATTTGACTGTTAGACGATGCTATTTTTAATATAGCCTATAAGTTGCTAGCGCGCAGCCTCACGGTGCCGCGCACGTTTTTTATGCGCCGAAAGCGCCAGCGCCATTACGTTACCGTCAGTCCGCCTGCTAGTGAGTGTTAATATCATGTGTACTGTTAATGTCGCGGCTAGACAATTATGTTAATGTTAGTCAATAACTCTTTTCAGCAAGCGATAGTCCTTCCGTTTTTGAGTGTGTTGCTACTGTTTGTGTTAAGCGCCCTGCTTTGGTAAGTTGAATGTGATGTTATTTCTAGCTAACCTACATGCACCCAAATGAGCTAGTGGCTAAAGTTAGCTGTAACTTTTACTCAACGTTAAGGTTATGGGTTAATAGTTAACGTATCATCTCTGCAAGTTTTCATTAAACCTTTACAAACGTCTTTTCATTATAGGTTGAAGTGGAAGAACTACAGAAAAGTGCATCTTCCAAAATCAAGGTGACTCAAATGTTAATTTAGGATGTAACCTATTTTTCACCATTTATTTTATTTGTGTTCATTTAAAAGTGTAGGAAGAGCGGAAGCTGACATGCTCTGTATGATTTCATAATATCAAAGCATATAGCAAATAAGACCCCATGTATTTTGAAATCTGATAACATTATTTCACTCTTGGTCATAAAGTGCTTCACTGGTTGGGGGGTCATCCCTTGTCTGGATCAGTTATTTTATGCAGTCAGCAGTGAATTCATGGACACTGAAGACTTTGATCGATTTTTTGCAAAGTGAGTTGTAATAGTATATAAAACACACTCTTAGCCAATTATTTTTGCTTTTTCTGTTCTTGAATAAATCAATCAAAAGTCTCTTAAAAATATCTTAAATATCTTGCTGTCTGTTTTTGTGTGCATGTGCAGACCTACATTGTCACCAGAGTTCAACTTTATCGGTAAGTTACATTAACACTTGAAATTCTTCAAAAAAAGACTTCTTGGGGAAATGGCCGGCTCTTCGGATTGAATCACAGGTAAAACACACTCACTTCTCTTTTATGCCACTATTCACATATATTTCAATGCCAAATTTTGAATATGTCTCACATTCAAATGGAACAGCAAATGCCACTATTCTCTGTGGGTAAGAACTATCACTTTGCATGTGACCATGTTGCTCAACAGTGTATTAATTATTTTTGTTTTTGTTTTTGTAGCTTTGTGCTGAGTTCCAACGCATCACAAATGTCAACCTACGGAACAAGTTCTATGCTGTGCTTGACCAACATACACCTGGACTGATGGCCTTGTATAGGCAGAAGGCGGCACGAACCGGAAAGATATCAGAGGCGCTGCGTGACATCTTTAAGATTTATGATCTCCAGGTGAGTTAATGAACTTTGAGCTTCAGGTCCCACTGGACAGCAGGGCCTCAGGGTGTCATTGTCTGTCCAACACTTTGCCAAATGCCATGAAATTTGGTCAGAACATCCACACTGAAAGAAGAATGAAATCTGTACTTTTCATTTTTGCTTGTTCTTCCAGGAAGTGCAGGATGTCAATATGAAGCGTACTGTAGCCCTTCGTGCCCTCCCGGTATACATGCGTGAGGAGGACCCACAGTTCTTCAAGACTTGTAATGTAAGTATTCTATTCAGAGAACTATTAGTATCTCTAGCAGCCACTTAACTATATCTTGTTACCCCTTAGTAAACCTTGTGTGTAGGTGTCATTGTAATGGTAAATGGACTGTACTTAGTGTGTACATGGATATACAGTATGTGCATATAAGCATACAAATAAATGTAAAAGATCTAACCTCAGGTAATCCCAAACATTAATCTCTCACAAAGCCCTGGCCTAACTTTACCCAGACCTGGAGAAGATCATTTGATCATTTGATTGACCTTTTGGCTTAACCTCATGAAATAACACACCCCCTCACTCTCTCTCTGTAAAAATTACTTAAAAATACCTTTTATGAGATGCTGTACATTACATATCACAATACAGCACCCGCTACTATGTAATACCTAATTCCATATTAATAGCCTGTTTAATGCTCAGCTGCAAAATACCTACCTGGGTACACTTACATATTAAATAACAACCTGTATGATATTAAAATGTAAAATACCTGCTGCTACACTTACCACTTTTATGATGGGCTGTAGAATAGACAGTGGGTGAAAATTATGTATTAGGGTGTTATATTATTATGTATATAAGGCATTATATTGAATGGGTTTCCTAATATTTTGTCCACTGCTTTAACATACAAGAAAGGGGCAAAATATTAGGAACACCATTCGATATAATTCACCCCACTATGCCACCACCATGTATTACAACCTCAGTAATAAATATGAAGTAGAATTATCACCTTTCTGACAATGTCAACAAAAACTGAAAATGTATAAAATTCATAAACGTAGAATTTAAAGGAGAGCTGTTGTATTGGACTGCATTGGGTTACACACATGCACCTGATGAAGTGGCCAGTGAGTGTACATGCAGTTGTTGTGTTTCTTCAAGTTAACCTAACAGTTGTATCCTCTGTGTCTTTCAGGTGGAGGAGTCAGATGAGCCATGCATCGACACTCCTGTTGCTCTTGTCACAGTCACAGAGGACACTGCAG
This sequence comes from Micropterus dolomieu, assembly GCF_021292245.1. Lineage (NCBI taxonomy): Eukaryota > Metazoa > Chordata > Actinopteri > Centrarchiformes > Centrarchidae > Micropterus > Micropterus dolomieu. The sequence goes on along the minus strand of NW_025742780.1, from coordinate 2,814 downwards.
ATCCAGTTCATTTCAGTCCTGCAAGTATTTCTATTGTTGTGGAAGACGATGTTGTGATGAGTGATATCCCTAACTTGGCTGATGCATTTGCATTGTTGTTTGGGTTAATGTATGCATTGCATTTGAACTATCCCAAGAAACTCATTCACACTTTCACATTCATCCAGAAAATCCTAATGGGTCTTGATGATGGTAAACCACTTAAACCCTGCCTACTGAGTCTCAAAAATGACCTGTTAATGAAAGAGTAGGCTAACTTAAGAGTAGTGTTTACACATGTATTTTCTTTTCTGCATGTTGATGTGTTTTGGGGGTTCCCAGTATGGTAACTTTATAGTATGTTGTTGAACACAATGTTACTCAAAGCATTTGAAACTGTTTACATATGGCAGATTATGTCTTGCCCACCAAATCTTTTAATTTACTTTTTTTTTGTATATTTTTTTTATTCCATTTTCACTTTGATTGCTGTTACTAATGCTGTTTTAATAAGCATTTATTTTCATACTTTTTATATTAAGCACTTTGCTTAGTTCCTGATGATCTTGTTCCTGTTTAATATGTAGAGATACATATGTACACAACACACACACACACACACACACAGACAGACAGACAGACAGACACAGACAGACAGACACAGACAGACAGACACACACAGACAGACACAGAGAGACACACACACACAGACAGACACACACACACAGAGAGACACACAGAGAGACACACACACACACACAGGTTTGTAACTAAATATTTTAAGAAATTTCACTGCTTAACAGGCTTAAAGCTTTTGGGTAGGTGGTGAAACTGTGACTTGAGTCACATGGTTAGACACCTGAGCTAGAACAGAGTTTTAACTGTTGACTGCTGTTGATGTTCTGACATGTTTGTATAAAAATTAAGACTGAATAAAAGAAAAAAGAAAATGTACAGCTGAAGTAATTTTTTTTTTTTTCGTAGTTTTAACTTGTAAATTTCATTAGCTTGTGGGTTATACACAAGCATATTTTTTTAGTACCATTGGATCAAAATAATGAAGTATGGAGAAACAAAAAATGTGCGAGTGTTAAACAATATTTTTAAGCATAGTGCACTTAAAAAAATTAAGTTACTTACCTTTAAATGTTTAAGTTTGATTAGATTGTAACTTTTAAAAAAATCTAACTTAAAAATATTAAGTTACTTACCTCAAAAGTTATTATGTAATCAGTTTCTACAAAAGTTTTGAGTACTATGAACTTATTGGGGTTTACAGTGCATTAAAAGCAGCTGGATAAGGGCTTGTTTCAGCAAAATGTGGAGCTAATTGGCAGAGTTTCAGGAGCAGGACCACACATTAACGACATCATCGGCGGCATTTCCATAAATACCCACACATCCCATGTCCTCTTCTTCGCTCTCGCATTCCTCAACCGAACTGAGACCAAGCAACAGCGTGACTAGCATGCTACGCTAACACTACTATCTAATAAGGTGAATTATTACAAGCTACTAAATCCATCCACTTACCTGTTTCAGAAAGCGTTGGTATATCGCTATTGCCATCGGACGGTAAATTATTCAGACAGACTCACGACAGTCATTTTCAGTTCAGCAGACCCTACACCAGAAGACAAACTCTTCTCCTCTGTCTCCATGCCTGAGATCCCACTTTCCACAATCCTAATGCCAGCCAGGAAGTGGGTGAGTCCAGCTTTAACTCCATCTGTTCCACGGTCCACTTCTCCTCTACAATCAGGAACATTTCACCCGACGAATCCTCCGCCTCACAACAAACAGCTGATCACAGTGTTACCCCGCTCCAGCAAGGTCCTGTGTCAAACAGTCTTCATAAACAATTTTGAAAAAGACTATAGCCATTCTTTAGAAACTGTTAAAGATGAAAGAATCCCATTTACCAAACGGACAATACAGCAAACTTTTCAAGCTATCATGTCAGAACGTCATGCCTTCAGTTCCACACCAGCTCTCTTCCGGGTGACGAAATCAAGCATGCCGTGGGCTGGGCACCACAAGGGGGCAGGAGGGGGCTTTGCCCCCCCCAGTCTAGAACCACCAACGAGCACGATGTACCTGCTGCTGTTTTTCGATTGTAGCCTGTTTGTTTCTATACAATATTCAATATTCAATTTTGACTTTTCCTAAGAGTGTGTTATGTACCTAGGCTACCACCCACTTTTGTTAAGAGGTGTCATTGTCAAGATAAAGACTGATTGAAAAAACTTTATGCATAAGCGCCAGCAGGTAAACATTGATCTATAGAGAACGCAGTAATTTTCGCGCTCTTAATTTCTGATGTTGTTACTGGCTACACCTCCTCTGCCAACAGCAAGGCTAGGCTGAAAAGAGTGAAAACTTTAAAGGGGAGGCATGATCATCAAAATGAATGATGCAGCACCGACATTTTCCACCCACAGGATGAAAACAAATACAGAAATTGGAATAGCAGGCTGATAACTTACGGTTACCAAAAAGATTATTGGCCCTATCTGGCAACCAGCACAAATCGGCGCAAAGCGCAGTGCAAGTGTCTAGTTTCTAACCGGCGAAGCTGAAATTTGCACGCCACGCCACCAAGTTATAGCAAATGCACTTGTGCCCATCTGTGAGCCCATGGAAGTGTAGGTCTTAAAATGAGGTGTGGTCACCCAAGTGAAAAAGAAATATACTTAAGTAGCACTTTTTTTGGATGTACTTATCATATTTTTATTGCACTATACTAAGTGTATATTAAATGTGTTATTTTGGAACAACTTAAAGTATGTTAAGTGCCATTTTAGAAATACTTAAAGTCAACTTTAAGATACTTGC
>NW_025742779.1:0-9986 GCF_021292245.1 Micropterus dolomieu | reverse complement strand
CCGCTTCAACAACAACCACAGCTTCTTCACACAGTGCCTCCACCAGCGCCACTCTAAGAAGCACCACAACCACTACCACTCCAAACAGCGCCGTTCCGACAACTACGAGCACCCATCCATCCACCACCTCCGCTTCAACCAATCACCACAGCTGCTTCAAACAGCGCCTCCACCAGCCTCCACCTGCACTGTTCCAACCACCACAGGCCTCCTCCAACTACAAGAACTCCTCCAACTACCAGTTCAACTCCAGCAACTACCACAGCTGCTACAGAAAGCGCCTCCACGAGCGCCGCTCTGCCAAGCACCACAGCCACTCCCACCACATCTACCACTCCAAATAGTGCCATTCCGACAACTACGAGCACTGCTCAAATCACCAGCTCCACTTCAACAACCACCACAGCTGCTCCAAACAGCGTCTCCACTGCTCCAACTTTGTCAACCAGCCCCTCTCCAACCAGTACAGCTACTTCAAGCAACGCCTCCACCACTGCTGCTCCAACCACCAAAGCTGCTTCAACAACAACCACAGCTACTTCACACAGCGCCTCCACTAGCGCTGCTCTAGCAAACACCACTACCACCACTCCAAACAGCGCCATTCCGACAACTACGAGCACTCCTCCAACTACCAGCTACGTTCCAACAACCACCACAGTTGCTTCAAGAAGCGCTTCGACCAGCGCCGATCTAACAAGCACCACAACCACTACCACTCCAAACAGCGCCGTTCCGAGAACTACGAGCACTGCTCCAATCACCAACTCCACTCCAACAACCACCACAGCTGCTCCAAAAAGCATCTCCACTGCTCCAACTTTGTCAACCAGCCCCTCCCCAACCAGCACAGCTGCTCCAAGCAGCGCCTCCAACACTGATGCTCCAACCACCACAGCTGCTTCAAACACCACCAATGCCGCTCCAAGCAGCGCCTCCACCAGCACTGTTCTAACTGCCACAGATGCATCAACAAAGGCCTTCACCACTGCTTCTTCAACCACCACAGGTGCTTTAACCACCACCAGTGCCGCTCCAATCAGCGCAGCTCCAACGATCAACAACACTGCTCCAACCACCACAGCCGCTTCAACAACAACCACAGCTGCTTCACACAGCGCCCTCACCAGCGCCGCTCTAACAAGCACTGCAGCCACTCCCACCACCACTACCACTCCAAACAGCACCGTTCCGACAACTACGAGCACCCATCCATCCACCACCTCCGCTTCAACAACCACCAAAGCTGCTCAAAAAAGTGCCTCCACCAGCGCTGCTCCAACTTCCACAGCTAATTCAACCACCACCAGTGCTGTTCCAACTTTATTAACCAGCACAGCCGCTCCAACCAGCGCCTCCACCAGCACTGTTCCAACCACCGCAGGTGAATCAACAAGCAAGGCCTTCACAACTGGTGCTCCAACCTCCACCAGTGCTACTCTAATTACCATTGCTGCTCCAATCAGCACAGCTCTAATGATCAAGAGCACCACCGCAGCCGCTCCAACAAGAACCACAGCTGCTTCAAACAGCGCCTCCACCAGCACCGCTCTAACAAGCACCACAGCCACTCCCACCACCAGTCCAAACAGCGCCGTTACGACAACTACGAGCACTCCTCCATCTGCCAGCTCCGCTTCAACAACCACCACAACTGCTCCAACCGGCGCCTCCACCAGCATTGTTCCAACCACCACAGCTGCATCAACAAACGAGGCTTTCGGCACTGCTGCTCCAAACACCACAGGTGCATCAACCATCACCAGTGCCGCTCACACCAGCGCCACTACATCTACTAGTGCTGTACCTACCACCACTAGTGCATCAACAACCATGGCCTCCGGCTGTGCCCCTCCAGCCACAACTGCTGCTCCAACCACCAGCAGTGCGGCTCCAAAAACCATTACCGCTCCAACGATCAAGAGCACTGCTCCCACCACCACTACTACTACAAACAGCGCTGTCCCTCCAACTATAATCATTCCTCCAACCACCAGTTCCGCTACAACAACCACCACAGCTGCTTCAACCAGCGCCTCCTCCAGCACTGTTCCAACCACCACAGGCGCATCAACAATCAAGGCCTTCACAACTGCTGCTCAATACAACACAGCCACTCCCACCATATCTACCACTCAAAATAGCGCCGTTCCGACAACTACGAGCACTCCTCCAATAACCAGCTTGGCCTTAACAACCACCACAGCTACACTAAAAAGCGTCTCCACTGCTCCAACTTTTTCAAACAGCCCCTCTCCTACCACCATAGCTGCTTCAACCACCACCAGTGCCACTCCAAACAGCGCCTCTACCAGCACTTTTCCAACCACCACAGCCGCTTCAACAACAACCACAGCTTCTTCACACAGTGCCTCCACCAGCGCCACTATAAGAAGCACCACAACCACTACCACTCCAAACAGCGCCGTTCCGACAACAATCACCAACTCCACTCCAACAACCACCACAGCTGCTCCAAAAATTTTCTCCACTGCTCCAACTTTGTCAACCAGCCCCTCCCCAACCAGCACAGCTGCTCCAAGCAGCGCCTCCAACACTGATGCTCCAACCACCACAGCAGCTTCAACAACAACCACAGCTGCTTCACACAGCCCCTCCACCAGCGCCGCTCTAACAAGTACCACTACCACCACTCAAAACAGCGCCGTTCCGACAACCACGAGCACTCCTCCAACTACCAGCTCCATTCCAACAACCACCACAGCTGCTTTAAAAAGGGCCTTCACCAGCGCTGTTCCAATTTTATCAACCAGCCCCTTTTCAACCAGCACATCTTCTCCAAGCAGTACCTCCAACTCTAATTCTCCAACCACCACAGCTGCTTCAAACACCATCAGGGCCACTCCAACCAGTGCCTCAACCAGCACTGTTCCAACTGCTGCAGGCGCATCAACAACCAAGGCCTTCACCACTGCTTCTCCAACCACCACAGCTGCTTCAACCACCACCAGTGCAGCTCCAACTAGCACCGCTACATGTACTAGAGCTGTTCCTACCACCACTAGTGCATCGACAACCCTGGCCTCTGGCTGTGCTCCTCTAGCCACAACTGCTGCTCTAACAACCACCACATCTGCTCCAAAAAGTGCCTCCACCAGCACTGCTCCATCTTCCACAACCAGACCCTCTCCAACCAGCACAGCTGCTCCAACCAGCGCCTCCACCACAGCTGCTCCAACTACCACCAGTGCCGCTCCACCCACAACTGCTGTTCCAACTACCACTTTGGGGTGGATGTAAACTTTTATAAATAATTTTATGTTTCCCTGTTGGTTTTCCCTGTTTTGTGTAAAGCACTTGTGCTATACAAATAAACTTGCCTTGCCTTACCATGAGCAGTGCTCCAACAAGCGCTTTCATCACTGCCACTCCAACAACCACAGCCGCTCCAACTACCACCCGTGCTACAACCACTAGCGCCCCTACTACCACCACCACCATCAGCACTTGTGCTACTTCTTGATTACCCACACACTCTATTAATGTGATGCCACTCCCTCTAAATTCCCCCCAATGTCTTGTTTGGAATAAACCAATGCTTTTTGATAGCAACTGAAGTCTCTTTTTTTTAAACTGAAACTACATTTGATTGATAGCCGCAGTGATCCCCAAGTAACAGGCAAAATGTAACAGAGAGAAACATTATTTTTCACTCTGCACATTATCCCTGTACTGCAGATACAGTCCCCTCCAAAAGTATTGGAACGGTAAGGCAAATTCCTTTGGTTTTGTTGTTAAACAACTCAGGACATACCACCCTTTGTATTAGACAACAGCATTCTTAGGTGAGCACAAGTAATGTAATATATTATCTTAAAGTAAATAACATTTAATATTTGGTGGCAGAACCCTTGTTCGCAATAACTGCCTCAAGCCTGCGACCCATCGACATCACCAAACTTTTGCATTCTTCATTTGTGAAGCTATTCCAGGCTTTTACAGCAGCTTCTTTCAGTTCTTGTTTGTTTCGGGGTGTTTCTCTCTTCAGTCTCCTCTTAAGGAGGTGAAATGCAGCTCTGTTGGGTTAAGATCAGCTGATCGACTTGGCCAGTCTAAAACCTTGCACTTTTCTCCTGATGAAGTCCTTTGTTTTGTTGGCAGTGTGCTTTGGCTCATTGTCCTGCTGCATGATAAACTTCCTCCCCATTAGTTTCAATGCATTTCTCTGTAAACTGGTAGACAAAATGTTTCTGTCCACTTCTGAATTCATTCTGCTGCTACCATCATCAGTTACATCATCAATAAATATTAATGAGCCTGTTCCAGAAGCAGCCATGCACGCCCAAGCCATGACATCACCTCCACCATGCTTCACAGATGAGCTTGTATTGGACGTCTGTCTGTACAGCAGTAGTTTCTTTCTTTTTCAGGACGTTCCAAATCGTTGTGCTTGCTATGCCCAATGTTTGTCCAATGGCTCTGGTGGATTTTCCTTCTTTTCTCAGCTTGACAGTGGCTTGCTTTTCTCCCACAGACAGCTCTCTGGTCTTCATGTTGGTTTATCCTCTTTAACAGGAAATGCAGTCTTTATAGGTTTGAACCAAGGATGGAAACTTAGACTAGTCATGCAGAGCTATTTAATGTTTGGACAATCAACCTAAAAGGCAACACCTGGGCAACAAGAAACATCTGTCAGTCACATGTTCCAATAGTTTTGCTCACTTGAAAAATGGGTGGGTTCAAACAAAGGGTGGTTTGTCCTGAGATCACATCTAGATGTGAATACCAGTGAAAGAGAGCTGAAATTCTGAACTCTTGTCTCCCCCGCTTGTCTCCCCGCCACCATGGAGGACAGCGTGACACACTGATGCTACAGCTAACATTGTATACATCACCTGATAAGTTAGCTTAGCATTACCAGAAAGACTTAGCTTAGCATCACCTGAATGGCATCATGTGAATGAGTTAGCTTAGCACCTGGCATCATGTGAATGAGTTAGCTTGGCATAATGTGAATGAGTTAGCTTAGCGCCTGGCATCATGTGAATGAGATAGCTTACCATCATGTGAATGAGTTAGCTTGGCATCATGTGAATGAGTTAGCTTGGCATCATGTGAATGAGTTAGCTTAGCGCCTGGCATCATGTGAATGAGTTAGCTTAGCGCCTGGCATCATGTGAATGAGTTAGCTTAGCACCTGGCATCATGTGAATGAGTTAGCTTGGCATCATGTGAATGTGTTAGCTTGGCATCATGTGAATGAGTTAGCTTACCATTATGTGAATGAGTTAGCTTGGCATCATGTGAATGAGTTAGCTTAGCGCCTGGCATGATGTGAATGAGTTAGCTTGGCATAATGTGAATGAGTTAGCTTAGCGCCTGGCATCATGTGAATGAGATAGCTTACCATCATGTGAATGAGTTAGCTTAGCGCCTGGCATCATGTGAATGAGATAGCTTACCATCATGTGAATGAGATAGCTTACCATCATGTGAATGAGTTAGCTTACCATCATGTGAATGAGTTAGCTTACCATCGTGTGAATGAGTTAGCTTGGCATCGTGTGAATGAGTTAGCTTAGCACCTGGCATCATGTGAATGAGTTAGCTTAGCGCCTGGCATCATGTGAATGAGTTAGCTTGGCATAATGTGAATGAGTTAGCTTAGCGCCTGGCATCATGTGAATGAGATAGCTTACCATCATGTGAATGAGTTAGCTTAGCGCCTGGCATCATGTGAATGAGTTAGCTTGGCATAATGTGAATGAGTTAGCTTAGCGCCTGGCATCATGTGAATGAGATAGCTTACCATCATGTGAATGAGTTAGCTTAGCGCCTGGCATCATGTGAATGAGATAGCTTACCATCATGTGAATGAGTTAGCTTAGCGCCTGGCATCATGTGAATGAGTTAGCTTACCATCATGTGAATGAGTTAGCTTACCATCATGTGAATGAGTTAGCTTGCCATTATGTGAATGAGTTAGCTTGGCATCATGTGAATGAGTTAGCTTGGCATCATGTGAATGAGTTAGCTTAGCGCCTGGCATCATGTGAATGAGTTAGCTTACCATTATGTGAATGAGTTAGCTTGGCATCATGTGAATGAGTTAGCTTGGCATCATGTGAATGAGTTAGCTTAGCGCCTGGCATCATGTGAATGAGTTAGCTTACCATTATGTGAATGAGTTAGCTTGGCATCATGTGAATGAGTTAGCTTGGCATCATGTGAATGAGTTAGCTTAGCGCCTGGCATCATGTGAATGAGTTAGCTTACCATTATGTGAATGAGTTAGCTTGGCATCATGTGAATGAGTTAGCTTGGCATCATGTGAATGAGTTAGCTTAGCGCCTGGCATAATGTGAATGAGTTAGCTTAGCGCCTGGCATCATGTGAATGAGTTAGCTTAGCGCCTGGCGTCATGTGAATGAGTTAGCTTACCATTATGTGAATGAGTTAGCTTGGCATCATGTGAATGAGTTAGCTTGGCATAATGTGAATGAGTTAGCTTAGCGCCTGGCATAATGTGAATGAGTTAGCTTAGCGCCTGGCATAATGTGAATGAGTTAGCTTACCATTATGTGAATGAGTTAGCTTGGCATCATGTGAATGAGTTAGCTTAGCGCCTGGCATCATGTGAATGAGTTAGCTTAGCGCCTGGCATCATGTGAATGAGTTAGCTTACCATCATGTGAATGAGTTAGCTTGGCATCATGTGAATGAGTTAGCTTGGCATCATGTGAATGAGTTAGCTTAGCGCCTGGCATCATGTGAATGAGTTAGCTTAGCGCCTGGCATCATGTGAATGAGTTAGCTTGGCATAATGTGAATGAGTTAGCTTAGCGCCTGGCATAATGTGAATGAGTTAGCTTAGCGCCTGGCATCATGTGAATGAGTTAGCTTGGCATAATGTGAATGAGATAGCTTGGAATGAGTTTGTTAATTAATGTTTCCTTTGAATGAACAGTTTAGAAAATGTTTTTTTATTAATTGAGTGATCTCAGTTTAATTCTCTCAATTCTCTCTCAAATATTTTAGGATTTTCTGAATGTTCTCTCGTGATGAAACTATGAACTTTTGTTTCAGGGATTTTCAGCTTCAGATGCTTTCATGTTGTTTACGTCAAATTCTAACCCTACCATCTGAAATCGAGACTCATCGGACCAGGCAACGTCTTTCCTTCTTCTATTGTCCAGTGTTGGTGAGCCTGAGTGAACTATAGCCTCACTTTCCTGTTCTCAGCTGACAACAGTGGCCCCTGGTCTGGTCTCCTGCTGCTGTAGCCCGTCTGCTTCAAGGTTCGAGGTGTTGTGCGTTCGGGGGTGGTATTCTGCAAACCTTGGTTTTAATGAGTAGTTATTAGAGTTACTGTTGCCTTTCTGTCATCTGGAACCAGTCTGCCCATTCTCCTCTGACCTCTGACATCAACAAGGCATTTTCATCCCCACAACTGCAGCTCACCGGATACTTTCTCTTTTTCAGGCCATTCTCTGTAAAGCCTAGAGATAGTTGTGCGTGAAAATCCCAGTAGATCAGTAGGTTCTACTTTGCACTTTTGTGGTAAATAAAGAAAGAGTAAATGAAGGTGATAACTATAAAACCTTAATCTACAGCTAGTCTCACAGTGACATCGAGTGGAAAAACCGTTAACTACAACATAGATGTAATTTAACGGTAAAGTATAACAGGCAGATGAAATTTTAACATTATAACTTATCCCACTCATATTTCATTTCTATTTTTTCCAGCGATTTTGGAGTCGGCTAGGCGAGAAGGTTTACTATGAGTGGCTAGTCAATCAATCACTCCACATCAGACATAATTAAACGGTTGAAACGCAGATAAAAATCGTGTAAGTTAGGCCTAGAAAACATCCGACCTAACGCAAAGGAGATGCTGAGGTGAAAGTTAAGGGAGAAAAAATACGAGTTTGCTAGAGGCAGCTAAGTGCCTCGATATCACAGACTTTTCTTCTGTGCTGCTGTTATTACAGCCTACCTGAAGACAGCAGTGAGGGCGCCTGCAGCAGGGTGGGGAGTAACTTGTTACAAGTAACGCAAATTTGCCAAAATAAATACATAAAAATAAGTCATTGCCTTTTCACGTTCCTTTAGTATTTATATTTTTACTCTTTAATCCAATAATTTCTTTGGGCCAGTAATCTACTCTTAATTTCACTACATTTTCAATTCATAACTTAACCAGTCTCTGATCTGCATTTTGCTTCATTAACTGAAATGAGCTGTGATCCAGGCTGTGTGCGCTCAGTTACGCAGAAGAGCCCGGTATAATTTGCTCCTCCTCACCCCACCTTTCAAAACGATGCGCCTTGACAACCACTTGTCTATTTCATGGAGGACTTTACACCTATTAAGGACTTATGTCTACGTTGGACGTATTTCAGCTGGTGCAACGGTGGAGCGGTGCATAGGTGTTCTGAGGAACCGATGGGCCTGTTTGCAAAGAGGTAGGCCTGTCCAATTCAATTTTATTCAAGTTAGAATCTATGGCCCCGACCACCTCTTAAATATCAGAGTGCAGCACAGTAACGTTAACCAAACTGTGCTGTGAGAAACCCATGTCGCTGTCCCTGGTGCTGAAGTAGTGCATCCAATTGCTACTTTTTCTTTGAGTCCCGCACTACTGTCAGTTTTAGCTTGGATCTATAATATTCAAACTAGAGACTTAAGTAACATGCACAATGACAGAGGGATAGCCTTGAAGAGAACTGGCCTATTCTGTGCCCACAGCTAATATCTGTCTTACTTTGGTCATATAGGCGTCTTAATGGAGCCTGACAGCTGCAGTTGTCCTTTACAACCTGGCAATGATGTGGAAAGTACGTTGATTGTTGGTCACATCTGGTCCAGTAAAGGTGGGGGGGCTGGTGCTGCTGCTGGTGGTGGAAGCGCTTCATTTGCTGTTCCACTCTCAACCCCACCGGAGTGTGGCCCCATGTTTGGCTTTGGTCACCTCCTGTTGGGACATTTTGTGGAAAGTCCCAACGGTTTGCATTTTTAGGTGGCTCCACTTCTTCCTCACATCTTTTACCTCCCTGTGCTCCACACCTTTTGCATTTATGGTGTCCGTTATATCCTCCCATATTTGTTGTTTGCGTTTATTTGTTACAAAGTTGTTAAATTTCAATTCCAATAATTCTTAGTTTTGTTAATATTTTGATGGCAGGATCATGATTTCTTCATGTGTAAAGTTGAACAGCCTGCGTTCAGTAGCGTCCCCGCGAAACTTTCGTGGTCGTGCTCGCCTCACGCACGCGCCCGCCGGCCGCCGAAGCTGGATTATCTTGAACTTTTTGTACGCGACACGCAGCTAAAAATCATTGGAAGAGAGACTGATCCTCGCAGTTTGGGAGTTTCCAGAATCTGTTACTGTTTAATCAGGACATCAGCAGGAGGGAATTCACACGGCAGAGCGTCCCCGCAAAACTAGATGAGCCTATCAGGTAAAGTTGAATTCAATAGGCTACAGCTGTGTAGCGCACAAGAACAGTTGCCATGGTTACTCTCCATAGAGCGCTTGTCTCCTGTTTACCTGAGGAGCAGGAGGAGGACATCCTCCCCAACACTAACCAGCATGCAGTGTGTAGCTCTGCACTTCACTGTGGTGTCTAATTAGGGCCCGAGCACGACCGTGTGAGGTCCCTATTGAATTTGCTCGGATTATTTTTTTTTTTTTTTTTTTCTTTTTTCTGCAAAGTAGGCCCAAATGACATGGCCTAAACATACTCGAAAACTCACCAAAATTTGCAAACATGTCAGAACCGGTGAAAAATTTCGTATTCTACAAGTTTCGCACATGGGCGTTGCAAAATGACTCGCTAGCGCCACCTAGAAAATTGGAAAAAATTAGCCCCTCGTTCACGTTCAACCTACATCTACGAAATTTTCTGGGGACATGTATCATGTCAAGACGCACAAAAAAGCCTCAAGAACCCATAGCCTAAAGTCAACAGGAAGTCGGCCATTTTGAATTTTATGGCCATTTTTGGATGATTTACACACTTC
>NW_025742778.1:0-21478 GCF_021292245.1 Micropterus dolomieu | reverse complement strand
CACAATCTGCTCAGTTACTGGGATTTTCACGCACAACCATTTCTAGGGTTTAAAAAGAATGGTGTGAAAAGGGAAAAACATCCAGTATGCGGCAGTCCCGTTACAACCGAGGTAAGCAGCAAAGCATTTGTGAAGCCACAACACGCACAACCTTGAGGCGGATGGGCTACAACAGCAGAAGACCCCACCGGGTACCACTCATCTCCACTACAAATAGGAAAAAGAGGCTACAATTTGCAAGAGCTCACCAAAATTGGACAGTTGAAGACTGGAAAAATGTTGCCTGGTCTGATGAGTCTCGATTTCTGTTGAGACATTCAGATGGTAGAGTCAGAATTTGGCGTAAACAGAATGAGAACATGGATCCATCATGCCTTGTTACCACTGTGCAGGCTGGTGGTGGTGGTGTAATGGTGTGTGGATGTTTTCTTGGCACACTTTAGGCCCCTTAGTGCCAATTGGGCATCGTTTAAATGCCACGGCCTACCTGAGCATTGTTTCTGACCATGTCCATCCCTTTATGGCCACCATGTACCCATCCTCTGATGGCTACTTCCAGCAGGATAATGCACCATGTCACAAAGCTCGAATCATTTCAAATTGGTTTCTTGAACATGACAAATGAGTTCACTGTACTAAAATGGCCCCCACAGTCACCAGATCTCAACCCAATAGAGCATCTTTGGGATGTGGTGGAACGGGAGCTTCGTGCCCTGGATGTGCATCCCACAAATCTCCATCAACTGCAAGATGCTATCCTATCAATATGGGCCAACATTTCTAAAGAATGCTTTCAGCACCTTGTTGAATCAATGCCACGTAGAATTAAGGCGGTTCTGAAGGCGAAAGGGGGTCAAACACAGTATTAGTATGGTGTTCCTAATAATCCTTTAGGTGACTGTATATCCCCCCCTAAGGCTGCCAGCCGAAAATGTTGCTTTGAACTGTTCCTGACAGAATCAATTGAAACCACATTGGTGAACATGATGTATTCATAGGTTTGTTTACACTGGGGACATGTCCCCACCACATTTTGAAATGGCTGATTTTGTCCCCATCAAAATCAGCTTTCAAATCAAGGTTTGTTTTATATTGTCTAGATTTATCTCTGGTTTTTCTTGTATTGTTGCACACTTTGTCTTGGTTTTTACTTATTTATTATAATGCTGTATTTATGTCTCGCTGTCAACCCAGAACTGCTGAACAGTGTTTTGTTGTTACCCAAGAATGAAAATAAAAGTTCTATTGTATTCTTTTCTATTCTATTACCAGCTGCTTTGAGAAAGATTTATTTGCAATTTAAGTATTGATAGTTTTCAGTCACATGACATACGCAGTGACCTGGAGGGCAAAACAACTGACCAACATAGTGGCTCACACCGTGACTCCCCCGTAAACACGCCGCAAAAGCAGTCAAATTTTATTTGTCTCACTTTTCACCTCAAAAAGAAAGATATGAACACAAACAGCAAGTGTTGGGCATATCTGATCCATATATAACGCTGCAGCATCCGCTGCGGCATTTCTACCTTAAAAACAGGTCCCAGCCACCGGTCGACTGCGGTAATGTTTACATTTACCTTCTGGGGAATTAGTAAATCCAAAAGCACAACAACCATCCAGCATTTTGGCAAGGCAAAAAGTAACAAACTCAAAGTAACAAGGTATCACTTGCATATAGGTTGGCAGACAACGGAATTTAACGTCTTTTTGACCTCCAAGGGAGCGTTTTCATTGGAGTGTGACATCATGTGAAAACTATGAATAGAAGAAGCAAATGTGCATTGTCCAAAAAAGTAACTGAACTACAAAAAACAAGCCGTTGATTTTATTCTGTTGTATTGTCTTCATGAATTGTCACCAGCCTGCTGAATTTTCTTCTTTCCATTTACATAAAAACACCCATTTCCAAAATAAAATGAATCAGAAAATGTCCTGAATACAGGAAATTAAGTGGTTAATGTTCCAATTTTTTGACAGAGGAACCCTGGAAACACATTCTCATGCATCTTCTCATAATCCAAGTGAATCATCACACCCCTAATCTGGGTTGACTATTTTTATACCCAAAGTGACACTCTTGGAAGGGAATACGTGTATATTTTTTGTGGTCAGGCAGACATTTCATGCGTTGTCGTGGGTTTTGCTTTGGCAATCCTGATACAAGACTAGGCACCGTCAACAAGACATGCTGGCAGAAATCAGAGAGGTGTGGGATAAGTGGAGAAAGCATATTCCACTCATCTGTAATCCAAGTCCTGACATCACAGTGGAGCGTCTAGTCTTTTAGGGGATGCTGCCTATTCAAGCAGAACATGCCAAGCAAATCGTCTAAATATAGAATAAAAATATGGGCAGCATGTGATGCCAGGACAAGTTATGCCTAGAATAGGGAAAAGGAACCTGGTCCTGGAAATGACATCAGGTCTCCAGGAACACAAAACTAATTCAAGCTGCGAGCAGTGCTGTTGCTGCTGGAGTTAAATGTCACTTCCTGTGTCTCCTATGTGTAAATTACGTGGACCGCACACACAAGAAAAGGGATTTCAGTAAAAAAAAAAACTGATTCTCCAAGTTCAGGGAAGGCTTGACATCCAGTATAAAAATATATCTGCATCTCAGAAATCCTTAAGAATTTCAGGTCCAGTATTTTTCTGATCAGGCATCTGACAAATATAATATATAGGATCTGCTTCTTCTTCGTCTTTCTTTCTGTCAATGAAACGTATTTTTGGAGGCCTAAATGGTGGCAGGAAAATTTACATAAACAATAATAAGAGGTGGTAAACACTACTCGGAGTCCAGGTGGATATACAAATTTCGATGTTTTTAAGTTAGAAAGTCACTATGTTATTATATGTGGATTGCTCCTAACATCATCTGTCAGCTGTTTATCGGAGTGATGACCTGTGTGTAGAAACTGTCTCTGAGTCTGTATACATGAAAACCCAAACGTTTCCTGTCTAAGCTGACAGAGGTCTGGGTTTCTCGAAAAGTTACTCAGCGATTTTGGAAAAAGAATTGAACCGAGCCAAATAATTAAGTTTGACTTCTCAAAGTGATGCAGACACTGTGGAAACCACCAGCATTTCAGCATTCACTGGAAACTGAGGAGCCTTGGTTCTTAAAGAGAGACATTTATAGAGGGGAGTTGACTTGTCTATATAATGTGGTGACTTTGAAACTTTGGGAGTTCTTTCTGCAGAAATAAACTCAGATCTCTTTTGAGTATCAATAGGTTCTAAAAACTCTCCTGTCTCCTTCAAATTATTGATTTGAATTATTTAAATATATTAAAAAAGAAATGCTAAGAGAAACAAAAGTTCTACTTGAATTTGAATGAAATACTAAAATATTATTGTGACATGTTTTTGCATAAAATGTTTGTTATATTAATTGAGTAATCGAATAAATAATCATTATATTAATTGATAAAAAAAAATATGTGCCCCTCCCTGCATTCTGTATTGATACTGTGTCCTGCAGGATCATTTCTACTTTATATTATTTATTGATTATTTGCAACTTAAACTGTAAGGTACTAAACTGTACTTAGCTGCTTGGGGATTTATTCACAAAGCGACTTACAATTGCTGAGTACTGTATGTCACAGGTGACACGCCTCTGGAGCAACTAGGGGTAAAACCTCTTGCTCAGGGAAACATTAGTGGATGTGTCATACAACCCAGGTCTCTCACACCAAAGGCATGTGTATTCTCTACTGCGCCATCACCACCCCTACAAAGGTTTCCATTCAGGCTTTTTACAAAAACTGACTTTTTTGAAGGAGGGTGATTGTAGTGAGAGCACTGTGGTTTTTGGTGTGACTGTGCAGGAATGGCCTCGTGAGTCAGGTAGGTGGGCGCCATAGCCGATTTTTGCCAAGGGCCCCAGGGAGGTCAGGTGGTTAACGTTACAATTTGATTAGGTTTAGGCAAATAAATTACTTTGTTAGGTTTAGGCAACGTGGGTGGTGATGGCGCAATAGATAAGACTATGCCTTTGGTGTGAGAGACCCTGGTTCAATCCCCCACGGTGACCCATCCACAATTGTGTCCCTGAACAAGACACTTGACCCCTGGTTGCTCCAGAGGCGTGTGACCTCTGACATGTATAGCAATTGTAAGTCGCTTTGGATAAAAGCGTCAGCTAAATGAATAAACGTAATGTAATGGTTTAGGTTAAAATCATCAACTGCACCTGCTCGATTGCTCCTATGTCACCTGTAACTCAGAATAATCATGCGTAGAAATGGTCTCCACTTCCACTGCTACGCCAATGATGTCCAGATCCACTAAATCCATCACTGAAGTTACCTCAACTGACAACTATGACAACTGCCTCACCGATATACAAACCTACAAAACTTCCTCTAACTGAATTACAATAAATCACTCACAAAAAAACAGCAGCAGCTTCCTCCTCTCCATCAGCAGCTCCACCCTGTCTCCATCCCCACATATCTGTAACCTCAGTCATCACTGAGAGCAACATCACATTAAACTTCATTCACATCAAAAACTTCGCCAATCACTCACCTTCTCTGCTGCTGATACGCTGATTACACCACCTGATCTTTTATGGGGGGCATGTTTGGAGGGGATGGAGGATAAGAGGAATGGTGGGACACAAAAACACAAATACACAAACTCTCTCTAGCAGTAGTAAGATGTGCTAGGTAATGGTTCCTCTCACAGAAAACCAAATTAAAATCACTAAATTACAACTTTCAGAGGAAATAAAATATCAAATAAACTAACAACAGGCATAGATTAAATAAAATTATTTGTAAAAAAAAAAAACACGGTTAAACAGAAAAACTAAAACTGGGGCTCAGCAGAGGCTCTTTGCTCTCTGCTCTTTGTTAGTCAGTGAGCAGCACTCATGTTCTCTGTTCTCTTTATGTATAGGCCTATATAATTTATGTGCACTTTTGTGTTTGTTTTGCATCTGCATTTCCTCAGAGCTCTGACTTGATTTATGTTTATCATCATGAAGCTCTCCAGTATAGCTCTGAGTAACTGGTGTGGTATATAACATATGTGCATTTGACCATTACAGTTTAAAATAACACTCTAGCAGCTGGACAGAGGCTCAGTGAACTCTTAAGGGGGAGTAATGATTGATGGGTGTGTAAAGAGTGAACCCTCCTATGGAATTTGACCTCTGACCCAGTGATAGGGGGAGTAGTGATTAGTGTGTATGAAGGGACTGAACCCTTCTGTGGTGTCTAACAGATGTTTACACTTATCCTACAGCACTGTGCCCTTATATGGTATTTAGCAGATACCTAAACATGTCCTATATAAGCTGTGTTTGATGTACAGAGAGACAGAGTGGCCATCGGGCTGGGTCACTCTCCAAGCTGCTGCAGCAAGCGGATTTCTTCTCAACACATCATCGCAGCATTATTGTTCGGACACCACACTGGAGATATGAATTGAGTATATAGGCTATTTATTTTTCCCCTACAAAGCAACTTCTGCTTTCATACATGGCATGACAACTTTTTATAACATAGAATCAACTCTGGAAAGGTAGTTGTGATATGTCGATATGAATGGCAGCCCTGCTAGTAGCATTGTTTTCTTTTATAAACACCAGCATGTTCGTTACAGCATTTAACGGCACTTTCCTTCTGCTTTTCTCTTCCTTTTCTCTTTCCTTTGTTCACCTGTGCATGTTTCTCCACACTGGATGGCCACGCACACGCACTGACTGAATGCTTTGTTGATGTATGTGTGTGCATGCAACCAGTCGCGTGTGATGACAGAGATCATATCATCAAGTTAAAAACGACCGGGAGGCCAACGGTCTACTGGTCTGAGGGACTGTGGTTGCCCTGTGACAGATTCAACTTTTATATTCTATGTTACAAAAGTATGGATGTCATATTTGACGTGCGCACCGTCGCGAGAGAGGTGAGAGAGTGAGACTCGCATGTTGTGTTGGTTCACCTGCTATTAAAAATGCTTGCTTTGTCATGGCTGGATAATTAACGGCAGGCCAACAGTCCTCGGTTCTACGGCAAGTTTAATCTCCACAACGTTTTCTTGTTTACAGTGAACGTTTGTGAGTAATAATGGACCAATGAGCAAACACTATGTGCAGGTACTACTCATGGGAGTTGTAGTGTCATAGTGTCACATTGCAATTCGTTTGTTAGGCTATTTATGCCTTTTGATAAGACTAAAATTTTTCAACCTGCCAAAGTGGCTAGTGGGAGTGACAGGGAGTGTTAATGTCAAGCCCTGTTCATTATATAACATAATGTAAAGGCTTGATGTAACAAAAGGATCCTAATGGAACAACGGTTATCTCATTATTAACTTCTATCTCAGGTTAGGAAATCCTAAATACTCAATCCAACATCGGTTATCAACTTTTATGTCTGTTACCTAGCAACCGATGCCATTTTTCTCATTTTGCCAAGCTGAACGGCTTTTAATCGTTGTTTTTTGGTAGTTTTTTTTCTGAATCATACACACAACTATCATTGAACTTCAAGTCAGATGACTTAGAGGTGTTGGTGACCTCCGTTGAGAAGTCCAAATTCATGTAACGCTTAAGAGAAAGTGGAGCATTGACTTAGGAACTGTTAATCTGTAATGGCCTTTTTCCTAAATCAGTTCCTAATCCTTATTACCATGGTTACCAAGCAGTTAGGATAGGACCTGCCGGTTAGGAAGTTTCTGTAATACTGTAAATGGTGTTAACTCTTGTTTGCCTGTTTGTTCACAGGTGGAGCACAGTCACACTCTGCAGATCCAAAAGAGTACGCAGAAGGAGGGTCGCTCCAAATCTGAAAAGGCTTTATGCACAAACGTTAAAACATGTGGCCAGCTGCGTGGACACTATTAACACCAGCAGAGAAACAGAGAGAGAGATAACGCGGACACGGTGGATGCGCCGATTGTCCTGCTTGCTAGATTATAAATAACACTTGTTATGTTATTGCGGCCCCTGGTCAAGTGGACAACTAAGGGCAGGTCAAAATGGCCCTCAGGCCACCGAGAAATGTATTGACTCGACGCCTAGTCTGCTAGTGCTCAGCTTATTTTTAGTGAATAGTGTGTATATATATATATATATATATATATATATATATATATACACACACACACACACACACACACACACACACACACACATATATATATATATATATATATATATATATATATATTTATTGCTAACTGTGACATCCGTGGGAAAACAGCAGATTTCTGACATGCCAGAGCAGACTGTATTGTCAGCTTGCACAGTAACAAAGTCCATGACTGCTTTTGGTCGTGAAGTGAAATCTGAGTCACCAAAAGGTGATGTCAAATATGCTTTGTCTTTACCTGCTGACCTCTTGTCGGTATCCCATACAGAGCTGATGGAGGGTCATTCTTTAAAGTAACTGTTTGACTGGGTGGCGCCAATGTCTGAGGTGAAGAGAAAATCATCTGCATTTTTTGTTCAGGATGGTTTGTTAGTGAGGAGGTGGGTCCCTTATGTGGAACATTTGGTTTGTGGCTTTGTGGAGCATGGGGTTTTGCCTGTTAAGGATAGGCAGTATGTCATGTCATGTGGGAGTAAGGAAAATGTATGATTGCATCCGGCTGCATTTGTTTTGGCTGCATTTAAAAATGGACATTTTGGCATGCAAAAAGACTTGTCACATCTATCAATTAACAAGGAAACCATATTTAATGGCTACAGAAAACTTGAAGTTTGCACAGGAAAAAATTAAAGGACTGTATGAAGTGGAAAAACACTAATATAGCCCAGGAGCCTCATGTATAAAAGACTGTGCGACAGTCATACTGAAAGATTATGTATTTGAAAAATACCTATGCACAGAAATATCAACATGTATAAAACCAATCATATGCCAGGTCTTGCGCACCTTACATCATACATCCTAATCAGCGTGAAATTGACCATAAATATGCCAGCGTCACCTCCTACAGTCTGAATAACAACAGTCAACCCTGCTGCAAAACACGTGACAGTGAGAGCTACACTGAGTGCCAGGTCGAGGTGCTGATCACTGAAGTGAAGGAGAGGAGAAATACTTTATTTGATTGTTTCAACTCTTTGATCACCAACAAATGCAAAACAAAAAAAAAGCGGCGTTCGTGTTACGATGGCAGTCAATGCAGAGACTCATACTGGCTGAAATAAAGAAAACATGGTCTGACATAAAGTGGATGTCAAAATTTTTATTCATACAGTTTTCACATGTTTTCGCAGCTGATGGCACCATCGCAACCCTCATTTTAAGTTGAAAAACTGTTTCCTCATCGATAGTCTGTGTACAGACCAGGGGAAAACACATGAAGCACATGACAACGTTGTGTGCGCATAAACTGAGAGTACCGCTGCTTGCAAGCAGATTTTCAGGGTGGGTGAAATAGGGTGAAGCGTCTCCCCATGAAGAGAGACGTTTTGCGCATTTACATGCGGACAACAGGATCATCAGGATCTAAGGTTAAATTATATGCTGTGTTCTTCTACACACCGGATCTCTCACACCAAAGGCATGTGTCTTATCCACTGCGCCATCACCACCCCATACACACATGCAGACACTCTGCACACTACTGATGTTACTGATTTACATAGGCCTGCTTCATATCTTTAAATAAATGTTTAGTTACAAGTTACGTGGTGTCCTCTCCTCTTTGTCCTCCCTTTGACTATATAGACGACATTCCAGCTGACAGAACTGAGCTCCCTCTGGGAAGAAATGTGGTTCAGAAGGATAGACAGGTCATTAGTCATTCTGACCACATTCTGAGACAGGAGTTCTGTTAATTCCCTTAGGACGGCGCCACCTGGCAAGGTCACTGAAAGTTTGATTACATACATACATATGTACTGTACAAATATGCTGGCTTGATGTGCTGCATGAAAGGCACGGAGTTGGAAAGGTGGGTCCGATTTGATCTGCCTCTGAACTTGAACGTTGGTTACACACAATGGTCTTTTATATGTCACTGTTTCTGGAAAGCCAGATCACTCTGTCAAAGCACACATGGTTGAGGGATTATGCCGGAAACCATTGTTTAGTATGAATGCGGCATATTGCCAGATATTCGTGTTTAGTGCAGGATCTCTGTATCAGAGCAGCTTGACACTGAATTGCCCTACAGGGATGAATAAAGTTGTGTAAATTGAATCAAATTGAGGTTATTATTCCAGGATTACTATCAATTCAGAGCCTGAATATAAACCACTGCCCTGTTACTAAATTATCACTGAAATTTGTAATCCCTTAAAAGAAACCTTTCTTGTCACTCTGCTCAGACATACACTCGCTCATCATCCACTGACTCTGGCTACGGGGCGTTACGGCTACGGCACGTTACGGCTGCGCACGTATGCGCCACGTTTGCAGGAGCTAATCGCGGCCATTGTAGCCAATGTGGAGCTGTGAAGAGAGTAGTAGAAGTTAACAACAAGTCAATAACGTGGTGCAGACTGCACGCTGAAACCCTTCAAAGACGCTTCCAGTGGAATTTGATGGCAGGCAGGGTAAGTGGATTCTTCAGAGATGGAGCCGCCCGGCGTCAAAGAGATGGATCTACTAGCAGTCGCAAGGACAAAACTAAACATCGTTTCAGCTCAGCGAACATTTGAATATTCGGGTCCAGCCCTACTCACAAGTAGACACTACAGATGAGAGTGATAAACCAGTAATTACATAACAAAAAATACGTACAGGTAGCAACAGATTTTTTTTTAAACATTACCTAGTTTGACAATGTACATCTTGATTTATGTGACATCTCTTGTAGACTTAGGAGAAGAGGTCTCATTGATCAAATATAGAGTGCTCCCTAATGCCCCAAAAACATCGTGTTTTGGAGATTACAGAGGTTAACGCCTCTTGTTTCAGAGGTGGGACCAACTCACAAGTAGGCTAAGTCTGAAATATTAGCACTCAAGTCCCAAGTCGAGTCCCGAGACTAGAATTAAGTCCCGAGTCCTAAACAGCTCTTTTCATGTTGGAAATAAGATAAATGTCTTGAATGAAGCATTAGCCTGTACAGAAAGAAGGCAAATGCGCAACTTTACACAAATGTTCAATAATTTCATGAATTAAATTAAATGTTCATGTAGGACTGCAAATTATTTTGGTCAATATTGAGATCAAAAATTTAACAGGATTACTTTTTGACTTAGGAAACAGTAAACTATTGAACTTTGTTGTTTAATCTATTGAAAACTACTATATATGCATAACTCCAAAATCCCAAATAGTCCATGAAATAAGAAATAATAATCCAACATTATTAACTTTATTAGAGCAGGTGACCAGTGAACTACTCGAGTTGACGAAGTTGCGTTACAGAACGCTGAAATACAACGTGGTGTTTTGGCAGTAAATCTGTTTGACGTTCAGACACAGTGGATATTTTATAAGCACTGACCAGCACCTAGACTATCAGCACTGGCACTGAACACACCTGGTTTAGAATTAATAATGTCCTTCATCCATTAACAATACCTGCTTATCCATTAGCCTAGCCTACAGACTAGTGTAAAATGCCATAGGTTAAGCTATTAGTTCATGGTGACGCCATAGATAGCAGAAGTTGCCGTCTAAGAAGGTGATTGTATGTAAGTAAGCAGGGAATCTTCTATAATCTTGCTGTACAAACATATAGGTGAAGTTTTTTAAATGTAGTTGTAAAAGTACTAAATGTATTTTTCAGGTCATGTGTAGCGTTGCCTTGATTGAGTAGTAAGTTGTGTCGACCATTTACAAACAGCAGATGTTTTCTCACAGATAACCTCTCTGCTCCCAATTACTAAATTTACTACATGAATCATCCAAAGGTAAAAGGACAGCAACAGCAAAGGCAGAAATTTTAATATTCTCTTCATATATATGTAGTGTCAAAGTGCAAATTAAACCTATTTTACTCGATGTTTTGTAATTGTTAATAGTTCTTAGTTTTTTCTTCTAATATGTTGCTCTTGCTATAAAAAAAAAAAGTTATATATTTAAAGCTAAATAAAATTATTAGGCTATATTGTATAAATTGTTTATTTTCTTGTTACTGATTATTATGTTGTCTGCTATTGTCATTGTGTATTTATGAATGCATTTAATTCTTTCTCTGTACATGCAGAAATACTCGTCTCATGTGTTTACAAGAGAGCACCATTTCAAAACTAAAGAAATATTCAGTCACCTTGGACACTAGTTCCCTCTGTTCCAGGTTCATCCTCTGTGTCTGGAAGAGCTGGAAGGACATTTTGACCCACTAGTGAAAGATGGGAATGACCTGTTGTTGGTATCATTTACATCATTTCAGTCAACACTATTTCACTATTTGTCTCCATAACCATCTTTAAGATTTTGAATGTATTTCAGTGGGGTTTGTAATTTGTCCATTCGTACCTATGTAAGGTTTTGAAGTTAAATTTAACAGCAAAATTGGCTGTGGATACACGTTGTTTCTGGTGGTTGACTTTCAGTGAGAAAAGAATTTGTTGCCTTGCAGTGAAATTCTGAATGGGCGAGTAGAGGCTACTGGCTTTAACTGGAGAATGTCCAGTGTTTTTCTACGATAGATAGATAGATAGATAGATAGATAGATACTTTACTTATCCTGAGGGATAAATACAGTATATATCTATTACTTAATAGTCACAAGTCTCGTCGATGTCCGCCTGAGATCGAAAGTATTAAATGTATTAAATGTATTTCTTGGAAATAGCGGCACGCCTGCAGCGGTGTGTTTACAGCAAACAGCTGATGGAGTTACCAGTCAGGAAGTTTTTACACAGAGCTAAAGTCGGTCTCCTCCTCTCCAAAAGAAGCGGAACAGCTGATCACAGCAGGTAATAAAGCTCGTTAAAATCATGTTCCTCCGACGCTCAGGTGGACACAGACGTGAGTCTGGCCAGCTTTCAAACTGTCACTATTTTATTTTTGTGTTGCTTTCTCTGTGCTGGAGTTATTTTATGAACTTGATGTTTTTATCCAGTTTCTTATTAAACATGTAACAACCTTTGTTTTTCTTCATTATATTCCCACACAAAAAAAGCTGCTTTAATGGTCAAGCAAATAATTTTTCATTGTATTCCAATCAAATCTGATGTCATTTATAGATTTTGCTCATAGGGTTATGTAACTGAGGCAAATAGTATGGGGTTCAAACGCCCAAACAGTTCCCATAGGTTTCCCACAATTACTAAGATTCAGAGACATGGTTTCAGGCAATATAATCAGGAAACACTCCATAAACTTTCATTGTTATGCAGATGATACTCAGTTATAGCTATCAATCAAGCCAGATGAAACTAATCAGTTGTTAAATAATCTCAGGATGTTAAAACCTGGATAACCAAGTTTATGTTTATTGTGGGTTTTATATACAGTCTATGGGTTTTACCAATGACGTTACTCAGGTACGCAGCTTCTCCACCTCAGTCGCTGTAACTAACGTGACCCACATAAAACACTGCAACAAAACGGCCACAACAACCGAGAGGAAGAGCCATCCAGTATCACTAGTTACAGTTAAGTTACTTACTGCGGTCTAACTGTTATAAAGTGTGACACAATTGCATTATAGTATTCAGTCCAGCTCACTAACCGTTTCATTATCATCCAATACATATAGCTGTCCTGACACTGCTGAGCCTCCGGAGACAGATTCACAAGTGCTTTCCCCAGATTGGTGGTTTGAGTCCGGGGAATGGCATGTTGACTGCAATACTGAACTGATGAAACGGTTCTGCAAATACATGTCATTTTTGACGGACTTAACGTTCATGAAAACACACGCCAGAAGGGTCAAAAACCCAACAAGAAGTCGGCCATTTTAGATTTAATTGACATATTTGGCAATTTACACACTCATCCTAGAGAATTTGTCCATGCGACTTTCCAGAAATTTTCACTGTGCAGTCTTATCTTATTAATGATCACATGTTTGACAAGTAGTGAGTTTTGGTTGACCGGGGCCGTCCGTGGCACTGAATTTCAATAATTTGTCACAAAACAAGAAGTTGTTACAACTAAAGTGTACATGTTCACATCTGTACCTAACTTTATGTGATTGATAAGGGTCCTGCCCCCAACACATCTACACGCCAAATTTCAGTTATAGTCATAGCGCCAGTTATAGTCATAGCGCCATGTGTGACATCCATTATGCGATTAAAATAACTTTTCTCAACATGATGTACTGAGACATAACATCATTACTGGGTGCTCCTTTGCACCACACAGAGGACACAGGAAGTGACTTGTATTAGTAACTAAGTGTTTTGTACAGCGTCCAAAGTGCGTGACACTTCAGAGCAACACTACCCATCACGCTTCACGTGCAAGGGCCCGTTCAACGCTGATTTCTGCTTTAATATTTAACTGAATTAGTCTGTGGCAGGTGATTTTTTTTACCTGTAGGTAGCGCTTCAGGATTTTAAATTGCTCATGGAACAGTACTTTGCAGCAGCAGCGTTAGCAGTCAAAGCTCACACATACTTACTTTAGTAAATACCCATTCTAGTTATTTCTAAACTTCACTCAGTATGTTGTTGTGAGGAATGATATATTTTACTGACATTTTAGATTTGTTTCCAGTAAGATATTAGTAACTTTGCTATTAGAACTGCTACTGTTGCTGCTCTAGAAAGGATATTTAGTTAATAAAAGCATTTTTATCAAATAATGTATGCAATTATTTAGTAATACAATAGGACTGATAAGAGCATTGATAAAGAACTGAACCAATAGGGATTACCAATACAAGTGTGTCAATAAAATCCTATTGATCCCAACTTGTGAGAAAATATCTGGCCCATCTACGTGTCCTGGTTTTAAAATCCGGCCCGATTGAATTTGTAATAGAAAAGCCCTGATCTATCAGCTAGCTAACAACACATAGCTCATTGAAAGTAAAAGTAAATGCTATTTACGAAACTATGAAGGTAGGAAAGTAAGTATTAAAGCAGCTAGATAGGTAACTACTGACATTAACCTACATTGTCTCCATTAGCGTGTGATGCATTGGACTGCAGCAGCTGCACTGTGAGTGACGTGGGAAGACAAGATGTCATTGCACTACTGCCGTATATTTCCTGTATTTTTTTTGAATACTTGTGCATTTGTGATCTCTTTACTTTATATTTATATATAATCTTACTGGAGGTATTGACCATCTCGTGTGGTTTGTTTTTATTATTCACTGACAATGAAAAATACCAGACAATGGAACAAAAAGTTAATATACTCTTCACAAAGGAGCGATAGAAGAGGACCGAAATGTGTCTGTCACACTAAACTGTCTCACTTCACACATAATATAGAAACTGCAGACCTTTATTACAGATAACATCTGTGTTAGGATTCCATAACAGTTTGTGGTTGGGTGTTGTCGCGGCTCCTAGTGTTCAACAGAATAAAAGTGAACCTGCAACAACCGACAAACTGTTGGACCCTAGATGGTTTCAAATTGCTCACTTCCCATAGATAATGATTAGGTTCAGTGGGTCTTTACTGGAAAGCTTTAAGTTTTATTAGTCAGGCAGCAGTGAAAAGCATGTCATAGGGCTAATTATGCTACCTCAACCGGTAAATGCAAATAAAGTGGGAATATTGGGAGTTTTTCAACCTGTAAAGCAGTTACTAAAATAATTGTGTTGAAAATACAGTCATACAGGTGTGAACATATGCAGTACAGTAAAGGTCCCCAAAACAACCAGAATCACTTTCATATTTTGTCACGTAATATTTCGACTGTGAACCACCGGAAAGCAATTCACAGATTTGGATCTGTTTAACCAGATATATTTATATAAATGCGGAGTGTGGAGGAATACAAGAAGCCTTCAACCAATCAGATGAATACACCAAATGTATTTATTTATTTTGCCCATAACACAACAGGAGGGTTAAACTAAACCAAATGCTGCCAGACACATTGGATAAGAAAATCCCTTTGGTTTACATTGCTCCTTTACTGGATGGACATTTTCACCAAATACTCCCAAAAATTATAATTTACAGTATTATTTAACAGTATTATAGCTAAAGCTCTTTGAGATCCAGGAAGATTGTACCCGTACAAACAGGACATACAACACAGACCAGCTTGTTTCTGTTAGGAGTTTGGTTTTGTGTTCATGTCTTTCCTGTTTAAGTCTGTTTTTGGTTTTGTGTTTCTCTGTGTAGCCTTGTTTATTATTTTATTCATTCACATGTTCTAGTTTACTTAGTATCTGGTTTCATGGTTTTGGTTTTGGGTTCTGTGTTTCTATAAGCTTTATTTGATCTTGCCATGTTTTGGCTAAGTTTAGTTTTTTGTTCATTCGCATGTTCAAGTTTTCTTATAGTATGTGTCCTGTCTTTTATCTTAATTGGAACAGTACTTTGGCTGCGACTTCAGTCCACAAGAACAGACAAGAACGCAGATTGAGAAACAGCCTGCGTGTCTGCTGTGCCTAATTAGCTGCTCATGTCGTTCACCTGTTTTGTGTTCCCACCCTGCACGTTTGCCTAAGTATTTCAATCCCTGTGTTCTGGTCAGTCTTGGTTGGTTCATTGTTGCGTGTATCCAGTGTAGATCTGTTGCTTGAGTTTGTTCCTGCCTCGTGTTCTGCATTACCTTGCCTTTGTTTTTTGGACATACTCTGGATTCTATTTGGATGTAGCCACAGTTTGTGCTCTCCTTTTTGTTAATAAAACATTGGACTATACCTGCTCATCTCTGGTGTCCTGCGTTTGGGTTCTCAAGCTGCTCAATCACTACTACACATGGCAGTTTCAATGCTTGAGACTTTAGCATAAGACAAGAAAAAACAGTTCACTCTGCAGAATAAAGTTGTGCTAAAAGCTTTCTTTTCATTACACATTCAGTCTGCTCGTATTAAAGAGACAGAGACAATCCAGCTGCTGTTTATGTCACATGTCGCTTCGTTCCTTAAGTAGCGTTACAGCAATAGAGAAGAAATAAAGATGTGAAATGAGATGTAGAGCCTTCAGGTTAATTATGGGACTGGATAACAGAGAGAAACACAATTTGTTCAGTGTTTGTGTTTTTAACAGGAACGTTTTTTAGCCTCTCTCTCTGGCAGACAGATGGGAGCTGATCATCACAACCGCTGTCATCCCAGCATTTCTGATCTGTAAGAACCAAAAACACAGCAGTCAGACAGCAAACCTGAAACTGTTGAATGAAGCATCATTATGTAGACAGATCATTCATCCTGGGATATATTGTCCATTTGAACAACACCTCTCACAGTTACAAGCAGAAACTCCTGACTGTTGTCATCACAACACCACAGTTTGTCTAGCTGCATTAAAAGGTTACTAATCAATCTCAAAATAATGTTAAATAATGTTGAGGTTTGGACTGTTGTTTGGACACAACAAGCATCGTAAAGGTCTCACTTTGGGTTTTGGGTAATCATGACGGCATTTCTCACTATTTTCAGAATCTTTACAAACCAAACAATCAATTGATTAATGTAGAAAATAATCAGCTGATTTCATTAATCAGAATATAATCATTATTTACAGTCTGATACAAAATAGTTCTAGCTCCACCTCAACAACTACAACAGTCAATCTTGCTTTACATTAATGCATGAGGTATAATGATCTAGTAATACAATATATAATAGTAAAACATTCACAATGGGCATTTTACTGCTTTAAGTACTTTTTCCTGATTACACTTACATAGTTTTCGTTGAGTTACATTTATAATGCGGGAGTTTTAATTACTTACTTTGCAGAGTATTTCCAGAGTATTATTATTACTTTTATTTAAGTAAAGGATCTGAATACTTTGTAAATCACTGTTAAATGTTGTAGTATACTGTATGATGTATTCAAGTGATTTTGTAAATTCAAAGATATTTAAATTGTTTATCAGTGATAATTACAGCACCATTTACACCAAATACTGAGCTCTCATGGAAAATAATCTTATAATTTACCTGAATAATTCATTAGAAGACATTGCTGACGACCTTTACCGTTACTAGGCTCTCCGGGACACCAGTGAGTAAAGAGAAAAGACGTACCGTCACTCCAGAACCATTGTTGGTCCTTGAATACAGAGAGAATATTGTTTGAATAAAAGAGTCTAGACAACAGTCATTTAAACTAATAACTTTCATCCATCCAACGTCCATTATATAGTCACGAATAATATACCTGTTCTGCATTATAGCCTCCAATCCATGTTCCTCTTTGATTATGAGAGGCCCTCAAGATAATCGTCTGAATCTGATGGTACTCCTGGATGTTGTGTACAGATGCAAGGTGTCCACCCATGGATATACAGTTTCTCTACAGCGGAGAAAGAAGTCAAGTCAGTAAATGATCCAAATGAACGAAGTATAGAAAGTAGTGAACCAAATAAATGCTGCGTAGAAGCTTCACTGAATAAAGATAATCCTGATTACCTCAGCCAAAGCCCAACTCGTGGATCGTGGAACGTAGAAGAAACAGTGACTGTTGAAAGCAGTCCAACCAATAGGACATAATGTGGACCTCTTGACAACACGACTCTCTCCTGAAGTCGAACAAACAAGAGTGGATAGTGAGTCTACAGTAGCAGTAGATAGATGCAGTATTTCTGTTTATTTACAGGAGAACATCATGACAAAGTGTATTTTAGTATAATTCTGAAAAAGTAACCACTGACCTGGAGTAAACGAGTTTACAACCTCTGCGTCTGGAAGAACTGCACAGTTTGACATATAGTTACTGATTTAAGTTGTCTGCTGTCTTCATTGTGTATTTATCAACGAATTTAAATTCTTTCTCTGTCTGTTCATCATAAATTTGATTAGATGACGCCACCATTACAAATCTAAAGAAATATGCACTCACCTTGGACAGCAGTTCCCTCTGTCCCAGGTCCATCCACTGCGTCTGGAAGAGCTGGAAGGACATTTTGACCCACTAATGAGTTCATGTCTTCATCTACCCTTGTTGCTGTGTATAGACACATGAACATAAGCTGTCTCTCTTTCACACTCACTCACATATGGAGTAATACTCACCAGCAGCTCTGGTCAGAGCCATCATGGCACAAAGAAGTGCAGACAGAGTCAGCGTCTTCATGGTGGAGATGATGCAGATGTTGAAGATGATGATTACCTTTAATAAAGACAGACAGGGACATGTTAGTAACACTTCTCTAGGGAAGAGACCACCTGTAGTGGCAGTCAGGTCAATATATAATGACAGTTTGTGAGCAAACCTGCTGCAGAACGATCTTCTCTTCTTCCTTCTCAGCGTCTGTAGCTTCAGTCGTCCTGAACCAGAGAAACACCAGCTCTTATATACAGTTGATGACGCATCTTAGCAGATTATTATTTATTTATTGATTGATTGATTATACAAGGGGCGTGAACAAGACACGCTGGCAGAAATCAGAGAGGTGTGGGTTAAGTGGGGAAAGCATTAACCACTCATCTGTAATCCAAGTCCTGACATCACAGTGGAGCGTCTGGTCTTTTAGGGGATGCTGCCTATTCAAGCAAAACATGCCATACAAATCGTCTAAATATGGAATAAAATAAAAGTTATGTCTACAACAGGAAAAAAGGAATCTGGCCATGGAAATGACATCAGGTCGCCAGGGAACACAAAACTAATTAAAGCTGCAAACAGTGCTGGACTCATGCAGTGATGCATGTAGGGGTGTGATGCAACCGCAGTGCAGTTGCTGCTGGAGTTAAACGTCACTTTTGTGTCTCCTATGTGGCGCCAGAGAACACCAGCTTATTCTCCAGAATTTGAGGTCCAGTATTTGTCTGATCAGGCATCTGACAAATATAATATATACTTTAACATATAGGGTTGTTATTACTGGACCATATGGAAACTTAAAGAATCCTTTTTTCTTTGTCTTTTCTTTTGCTAGTGAAGCTGGCGGCCTAAACATGCTCGAAAACTCCCAAAACTTTGATCAACATTCAAATGGCAGGAAAATGTACGTGTCATATGTGTTCCTGCATGGGTATAGCCAAATGGCCCGCTAGCGCACCCTGAAAAAGCAGAAAAAAACATTTCTGTGTCACATCTATCATGTTTTGACACAAAACAAAAACATTTGTGGGTGTCCAATAGTGAAGTGAGAGCATAGTGCAATGGATACTGGAATAAATATTTTTGTGCAGGGGTTATTCTGTACAATATGATATAGACAGTATATACAACATATACTATATAAACAGTAATGAATTGCAAAAGTGACAAATAAATAATAAAAAGAAGCTATGAATAGTATCCAGGTGGAGATGCACATTACTATGTTACAAAGTCAATATGTTATCATACAGAGATTGTTCCTAAATTTATGTTAGTCAGAGTGATGGCCTGTGGGTAGAAACTGTCCCTGAGTCTGTAAGGTTTTGGTGTGCAGTGCTCTGTAGTGCCTATCAGAGGGGAGGAGCTGTAACAGTCATCCACGGTGCGATGGGTCTGAAATAATGCGGAAAGTATGACTTTATGCGTTTGACTTCAAAGTTTGGCTGTACATTCAAAAGGCATCAACGATGAAATGTTTTGAGGTTTCATCAAAGGAGATGTCCGTGGCATGGCGTCAAAAATTGATGATTAACCACAAAACAAGGATGTTCAGTGTACATACTCGCATCTGTACCAAAGTTTACATGTTTTATGACATTCCCACCCCAAAGACATCCATATGCTAATAACTACTCATAGCGTCACCTACTTGCAACAGGAAGTGACCCTTTCCACTGCTACGCCAATGACGTGTGCATCCACATTTCCAGCAAATCGATCACCACAGTTACCTCTTCGACTTTGACCATTTGCCTCACCAATATACAAACCTGGGTGCAAACCAATGTCCTTCAAATCAAATAAAATAAAAGTGACCTGATCCCTCACAAAAACAGCAATAACGTTCGTCTCTCCATCAACAACTCCATCCTGTCTCTATCCCCACATATCTGCAACCTCGGAGTCATCTTTGAACATCACATCAACCTTCTTTTACATCACAGACATTACGTCTTCGCCCATCACTCTCCAGCTATAGTAGTAGGATGTGCTCAGTATAGGTTCTTCTCACAGAAAATCAAATTAAAATCCCTAAAGCACAACATTCAGAGGAAATGAAATATCAAATAAACTATGAACAGGCATAGATTCAATAAAATGAAGTGTAAAAAAAAAACATGGTTAAACAGTTCAGTAGGAAAAACTAAAACTGGGTCTAAGCAAAGCAGCAGAGGCAGTCTCTGCTCTGCTGCACATCAGCACGCCAGAGTTCGCCAGATTGTCTGCATACCTTCAGTGGTACACTCTCCGCGTTGACTTCTGTCCAAGCCACGGCCCACTCCGTCTACCTCGCCTCAATCAAGCCCATTCCCCTAAGCCTCGAGAACTTTTTTTGTGATACCCAGAATAAAAATGCTGCTTCGGTCATGCTTTCAGGTCCAATTAAGCGGGCGGATCACACTCTTAGTCGGGCCGGTTTCAACAATTATTCAAGCCATGAACTTGTCTCCATCCCAGGCCACCCTGTTCATGCAAACCACCAGACCGTAAATTTCACGGACAAACCCTATTTGTTGATGAAACAGGTACCAAACCAGGTAATGTCTTTGCCACTATGTTTATCTACAGACATTTGGGACTGATTTATAAAGTAGCCTTTGTGAACACTGAGCACCATGAAAAACTCCAGAGAAATAGCCTACACCAAGGCTAGACACAAAAAAATAAGCCTAGGCTACACTTAAAAAGTAGAATGAGATATACAGCGGTGTAACAAATGCAGTGAGACCCCACGGATCCAAAGATCCAAAAGAGTATGTAAGAGGTGTGTTGCTCCTTGTCTGAAAAGGCTTGATACACAAATGCTCAAACATGTGACCAGCTGTGTTGAAGCTCTTTACACTGGCAGAGAAACCGAGAGAGAGATAACGTGAACACAGTGGATGCGCCGATTGTCATGCTTGCTAGATTATAAATAACCCTTTTTATACTATAGTTTATCATTTATTTTTAAACACCAAAGCTAATTTCTTGTATGTGTAAACCCATTTGGCAAAACAGCTGATCCTCTGGCTCAGTTTCTCCAAGTCAGCCTATCACAGCGGGTTTGTTTATTCTGAGTCTTGCTTAATTCAAATGTCATTTACAGAAAAAAAACAAAAAACATTTTCAGACAAATTCTCCAACATAATTGGTCAAAGGTTAAAGTCCTTACAGACGCCCTCTTTATTTTCATAGTACAGTAAAAGTGTGTGTTTGCTCTAAATGACTGCATTTATGTGAAACTGACTCAGCTGGAAATTCAACCCAGCCCAAGTTAAATTTAAAGTGAAGACTTTCTGACAGCTTCCGAAAGGCCCATGCAGGCTGCTTTCCGTTACCAGTGCCACAGTAGTAAAACTAACAAACCCTCAAGTGTAAAGGCATCAGATGTTCTAAATAACCGCCACCTCCATTAATTATCCATCATAACCA